>NW_026863661.1:0-22487 GCF_026571515.1 Ruditapes philippinarum | reverse complement strand
AACTGATAGCGAACAGCATGGATCCTGATCAGACTGCGCGGATGCAAACCCATTATGTTGGTTTTGTCGTGATGCGACTCAAATATATCATATATCTTTATTATCAATAGATAATACTATGAAATGTAAATGATAAAGTATTTTCATATTGTATGTTAATTCATTCATAACTTGAACGAGTCAAGATAGTTGCATACGATAGTCCGATGTAAAAGATAGATAGAAGTGTTGCTTTCCACGCTCAATAGGCTTTTCACACCATTAAAAATAGAAATGTGCTATAAGAAAAAATACATAAAAATGTGCCTACTTCAACATAAAGGTTGGTATAAACCTGAAACAGTATGTTTTATACAATTTTATGATGGGTGGTAAAGATGTCCAACTAGTTCACGTATATTCAAAATACCCGTGGCTATATGATTGTAACGTGTTTTGTACAGCTGACGCCCTAGTTTATGGACAGATTCAATCAAATTTAGATTGCAACATTTTACTTTCTGCCATTTTAATACATTTTATTTTGTGCCATTTTATCTGATATCCTGCTGTTTTCGGTTATTCAGTAAGAAGTACTTTATGGGGATTTCATATTCCTACAGAGGAGAGGAAACTTTACTTGAGTGAAAACCGTTATTTAATGTGACATATAACTAATATCATATAGATCTGGGTTACTGATACGGGGAAATGAAGAGGCCTTTTGATAATGTATATGTACGTCCAAACATACGAAGTGTGTAAAAAAGCAATGATGTGACTTTAAAAAATTAGCACATTCAAGGTAAATGTTCATATTGTTTTCATTTTATTTTAAATTTTATATTAGTCCTTAAAAATAAACTTGGAAGTGTTATTGAAAATTGTTCATCATTTAACATTGTTAGGTTTGTCGTTTTATGAATTTTGGCCTACTTTCACTTTGGACCAACTCAGTGAAAATCAAACATAGCAGACAAGGCGAAATAACCTTAATAAAATAAATGTCATTAAATCAAATTTAAATCCAAAATATCTCAAATAAATCGGTACTTTCGTCCATTTATATACTTGTTTATGCAAATTATGAATTGAATTTAAAATAGAAAATGCTAAATAAAACTTGAATTAAGTGATACTTAAGGAATTATAGGCTGATATTATGTTTCTCGTATCAATTTCAAGCAAAAATCACCAACGAATAAAAGTAGCCCAGTATAAAACATGTCATGTACATTATACTTTGATTTACCCCGGACGTTATGAGTATCAGTAGCAGTGTTTTTTCTAAAAGATACGTTATCTCGATCATCGATCTGATTAATTTTTCATCAATATCACCTGTCACTTAAGATATTCAACATTATTTCATGTTTTACGTGATAATACAATAATTTTCTGTCCGGGTTTTAACTGTTTACATGTACACAGAAAATAAACGCATAATAAATCAAGTTACAGAGATTATCAATGTTTGACATTATTAGACGACGCGTGCACGCGCCGTCTAGTAGATATGCATGTGTCCGTATAGCAATGGGGAAAATTTTAGTCTTGATTTTGTGCATTTTTTTGTTTTATCCAAATCACATTGTATAATAAAAATAGCTTTTCTGATGTACAACATGTCACAGAGCTTTAAGGGATTAAAATAAACGTTTAACTGAAGTCATAGTGTCATATTTGAATATCATATTCTTTTTATTATTACCTAATAAATAACGTGCCAATGAGCCAGTCTTTAGTCGATCGTTCTACAGCTTAACCGTTGGGAGAGGTAACGACTGAAGCAGTGTCACTCACTTCATTTGCTCCGCCTCTGTTGAAGTTCGTCTCCGCCTGAAAGTGTCGCCAAATTTAATAGGCTAGCATTAAGTCTTCGTTGACGGGGGTGGGGGGAAGAAACCAGGACAATTATGATCAATATAACTTGACGAATTATTAAATTACAAGTTACAAAGCCTGAACCACGCCTACTATCAGAGAGGCGGTACTCCCTGAACCCAAAGTTCAACACAGACCAGTCTGTCTAATGACGGGCAGAGAACAAGAGGTATCACTAAAATACGTAACGGAGATTATTGTTACCATACCTAGATTCTAGGCGAATATGCAATAATTTATTTATTCAAGACGTTTAAATAAGTACATAATACGTAACAAAGAATTGATAATATATATCAATTTATTCATAACTATTATTTGATATTACAGACATATTTTCGCTATTTACAAAATAACAGACAGTTCGTCCTCAAAATCATTCGAACATTATGCAATTCGAACCAATATTTAAATGGCCATATTCTCGGCACATATTGTCTTGAATCTATTTTTATTTCACCAATCATTTTAATTTCACTTGTTATCCAATTTATTTTGCTTCGACCAGACGTTTCAATCTTTGTTGCAACAGACAAACATTTCAGAATTTCAGACACATACCAAGAATATGGAGAAAAAAAAAATTAGTGCTTTGGATATTCAGCTGTAATATAGAAACGATTTTTTAATTCTGATTTTGTACATTAGCTGTGACTGTTCACATCATTTGGCGACGTCTTTGATGTGCAGCATCAACATTTAACTTGTTTTTTATTGTTCAATTTATAATGTAATTTTCATAGTTGATTTTTTTTGCTCACCTGTCACATAGTGAAAAGATGAGCTTTTGTGACACCGTGTTGTCTGTCAGGGGGTTTATCGGTTTTATTTAAAGTTATATAGGGAAAAGCTTCTTGTCAACTCTACAAGGCATGAAACCTTTATATTTGGTATGTAACATGATCTAGCGTTTCTCTACAAAGATTGTTCAAATTACGCCCTAAGGATGAAATGGGGTCCCGCCAGGGATATTATCGATTTAGTAAAATCATTAAATATATTCTTGAAAAAAAAACCCACAAGGCCTACAGATTTGATATACGATTTTTCAAATGTCATACTAGGGTCAAAAGGGGCCCTGACAGGGGGGGGGGGGCTCCTCAGTTTTATATAAAGTTATATAGGGAAATCTTAAAAAAAATATGTCAAAATCCACAAGGTATAGGGCCTTGATATTTGGTATGTAACATTATCAAGTGGTCCTCTACAAACTTTGTCGAAATAAACCCCTAGGATGAAAAGGGGCCTGCCAGGGGGCTTATCTATTTTTAGCTCGCTTGTCACAGAGTGACAATATGAACCTTTGTGACACAGTTTTGTCTGTCGTCCGTCGTCTGTCGTCCGTGCCTCCGTACGTTTACCTTTTCATTCAAATGACTTCTCCTCCAATTCCGCTTGCCAAATAATATCGAACTTGGTAGGCATGCTCCGTGCATGAAGCTGTACAATAGTTGTGCAATGAATTGACTTCCATATAGAACTCTGGTTGCCATGGCAACCGAAATATTCTTTTTAAATGCCTTAAAATCTTCTTGTCAAAAACTACAAGGCGTACAGCTTTTATAGTTTGTATGTAACATCATCAAGTGGTCCTTTACAAAGATTGTTTAAAATATGCCCCTAGGGTCAAAAGGGGCCCTATTAGGGAGCACATAAATTTAACATAAAGTTATATAGGAAGATCTTAAAAACTCTTTTGTCAAAAACAACAAGGCCTAGAGCTTGATATTTGGTATGTAACTTCATCAAATGTCCTTTAAAAGTTTGTACAAAAATGTACCTAGGATCAAAAGTGCCCCATTAGGGGGCTCATCAGTTTTACATAGAGTGATATATTGGGAAATCTTACAAAATCTGTTTGTCATAAACCACGAGCACTAGAGGCTTAATATTTGGCAAAAGGGACCCCATATTTGGGCTCATTAGTTTCGCATAAAGTTATATTGGGATATTAAAAAAATCTTGTTGAACACCACAAGGCCTAGAGCTTTGATATTTGGTATGTAACATAGTCTTGTGGTTCTCTACACAGATTGTTGAAAATTTTCTCCTATGGTCAAAAGGAGCCCGGCCTGTTTGTCTTCACGGCATGCTTCAGGTGAGCGACCCAGGGCCCAAGTGCCCTCTTGTTTATCCTTTTTGTATATATTTTAACTTTACAGTATTAGTTAGTCGAGCATATCTACTCTTGCAGCTCTTGAACTTTTTAATGGCAGTTAGGGTAATTTTTGCGGTAAGAATTGTAAGGAAAGAAAACATTAATGCCACACATTTATTATTTTTTACTTAAGCAGACGGTGATATAGTAATATACTTCTGTATTCCACCTAAATGAGAATTTTACCTTGCCTGTGTACATTTTTGCAAATAGCAAACCTGTTCTTTGAGTCATCTTGACACCAAATATTGTATTTAAGTTTTTTTTTCTCACACGGCTATAAACTTTCAGTAGGGGGAAGTTAAAATGGGTTACACACAAAAAAGGTTGTTCTATTTGTATTTATATGATATATAATTGTTATGTTGTTTTAACAAAATAATTTGCCCGTTCTTATCAACCATGATTTTGCTTAGGAATTTTCCCATAAACAGTCCACAGGGCTACACTATAAACAGAAGCACATAAGTTATACTAAAATGACTTCATGATAACGACAAGTATAGAAAATAATTTTGGTATATCATTACGAGACATCCGGGCAGAGTGGTTAATGTCGTTGACTTCAAACCGCTTGTCCCTCAACGCTGTGGGTTCGAATCCCAACAGGGACTTTGAATTCTTTCACGTGAAGAAGCTATCCGGCTAGCTTACGGAACGTCGAGGGTTCACGGAAGGGCACCTGAGGTCTGTTTTTCACTATTTCATTGTCACATCCGTGTTATTTGTGCCGTGTGACGGCTGTAAAAAGTCTCCCCGTACATTTAATCAATGATGTTATATTTTCGATCCTTGAAGATCGTTCAGCACGACTTTATTGTTGTGTATACATTTTAGATGGTATTTTTAGTTTCTTGTATTTGGCCTTTTTCAATTTGGGTGGTTCCAGTATTCCCACTTGAATACTGTATAATCCCCCTTAGGATATGTTGTCTGCTTTTTGAATTTGTCTTTTGACGTCTTGTCTGTGATATGCAGGCTTCATAACCTCAGATTCCCTTTCTAAATTCCATTTTATTTAGTTCCACCTATTGCTTTCTCGTTTAGGGCAAAAGCATTCTTTTGGTTTAAACATATTTATTTTTTCATCAAGTTACAATATTCACATCAAACACAAAATTTATACAAAATCATGATAAAGTGGATTAAACTGGAAGCTCAAAGCTTATTGTAATTCTCTCCACTTCTAGCTAGACATCGGTACATATTTTTGCGATACAGATGATTTAATAAATTGGTACATCCAATAAGATAAAATATATTAACATTATTATTATTAGGAAAATAAGACAAAATTAGAACAAAACAATCGAAAAAAAATCGAGAGAAAAACATAAAGAAGTGTAAAGAAGTTTAAATTAGGAAAGAGATCCGAGTAAAGAAAAAAAATATGAGAAATTTAAAGATAAAAAGAAGTATGAAGCTATAGAATTGGGCGAACTGCAGAATGACACATTCATAAAGATGATGGACCTTTTCAGATCAGTAAAAACGTTTAGTCTTTTCAATATAAGTGTAAACAGCTTTGAATTTACATTCATTCTCTCCAACTGATAAAGATTTGTTTCCTGAAATAATGGTTTTAAGAGAAACAATACAATAAGTATCGGTAACATTTATCAAGGAAGTTCTAATATTATCATACTGCTTACAATGCAAGAAGAAGTGAGAGGCTGTTTCGCGTAATCCACAGGTACAAAGAGGTGATAGGATGATATTTTTGGAAAATAGGTCATCTGCAAGTAAGCTACAATTTGTACGAATACGGGCGTGAATAATTTGATTTTTACGTTTTCCAAAGTAGAAGTATCGCGGTACAGTTTTTGTTTGTTTAAACAATTCTTTCTTAAAAGTTGAAACTGTTGCTGCATTTCTTAGAGATATAGGAAGTTCATTTAAGGCTTTAGTTGTTGCAGGGAGAAATGAGTCATAGTACAGCGATGTTCAAGCTCTTGGTGTTCTACGATCTTCACGGTTACGGAGGAGATAATTTTCGTTATCAACTAATGGCGGACATAAATCTGAAAGATAAGATGGCGTTAGGTTGGACTTCATTTTGTAGAAAAGGAGTAGCTTATGTTTCTGACGTCTGGATTCTAAAGTGTCCCAACCCTTCATCAAGAAGCTTTTGCAAAGAGACTAGTTTAGATGCACCTGTAACAATACGGGCAGCCTCATACTGGACATTTTCAAGTGCGGTTTTCTGCTCGAGTGTACAATTGTCAAAAACTATATCACCATATTCTAATATTGGACGAATAAATGAAATGTATATAGTTTGTAGCGATTGTCGGTCAAGAGTGAACTTAAACAGGCCGTCCATGAACAGGCTCAATCAAACCGAGCCTGCAACATTTTCAATTGTGTTGTGTTGGACTTTCTTTAGGGATTCTAATTTTTTCTATTTTATCGCCACATCAGCGTTGTTTGTGTCGTGTAGAGGCTGTAGAAAGTCACCCGTACATTCAATCAGAGATGTTATATGTCTGATCCTTAAAGATCGTTCAACACGACATTATTGTTGTGTTTGTGGTATTTTTAATCTTAACTATTTGGCTTTCTCGATTCGGGTGGTTCCAATATTCCTACTTGAATAATGTTGAATCACCCTTAGGATATGTTGCCTGCTTTTTAACTTTGTCTTTTGACGTCTTATCTGTGATATGCAGGCTTCATAACCTCTGATCCCCTTTCAAAATTCCATTTTATTTAGTTCCGCCCATTGTTTTCTCGTTTAGGGCACACGCTTTCTATTACTTGGGGACCATACGCCGCTTTTCATGGAATGGCACGGAAGTGTCACATTGAAGGTTCCATGATAACCGCCGTATGAACACATCTGCGGATGTTTCTAAATTCAAAATTTCACCATTTCATGTTTAAATGTTGAATTCTGCTTAAGCCGGTGCTAGGGGGCGTGGACGGTAGTTTGCACTTGACAGTACCGTCCATGAACAGGCTCAATCAAACCGAGCCTGCAACATTTTCAATTTTGCCGTGTTGGGCTTTCTTTAGGGATTCTTATTTTCTCTATTTTATCGCCACATCAGCGTTGTTTGTGCCGTGTGGAGGCTGTAAAAAGTCGCCCCGTACATTCAATCAGAGATGTTATATTTCCGATCCTTAAAGATCGTTCAGCACGACATTATTGTTGTGCTTGTGGTATTTTTAGTTTTAACTTTTTGGCATTTTCTAGTTGGGTGGTTCCAATATTCCTACTTGAATAATGTTGAATCACCCTTAGGATATGTTGCCTGCTTTTTAACTTTGTCTTTTGACGTCTTATCTGTGATATGCAGGCTTCATAACCTCTGATCCCCTTTCAAAATTCCATTTTATTTAGTTCCGCCCATTGTTTTCTCGTTTAGGGCACACGCTTTCTATTACTTGGGGACCATACGCCGCTTTTCATGGAATGGCACGGAAGTGTCACATTGAAGGTTCCATGATAACCGCCGTATGAACACATCTGCGGATGTTTCTAAATTCAAAATTTTACCATTTCATGTTTAAATGTTGAATTCTGCTTAAGCCGGTGCTAGGGGGCGTGGACGGTAGTTTGCACTTTACAGTACCGTCCATGAACAGGCTCAATCAAACCGAGCCTGCAACATTTTCAATTATGTTGTGTTGGACTTTCTTTAGGGATTCTTATTTTCTCTATTTTATCGCCACATCAGCGTTGTTTGTGCCGTGTGGAGGCTGTAAAAAGTCGCCCCGTACATTCAATCAGAGATGTTATATTTCCGATCCTTAAAGATCGTTCAGCACGACATTATTGTTGTGCTTGTGGTATTTTTAGTTTTAACTTTTCGGCATTTTCTAGTTGGGTGGTTCCAATATTCCTACTTGAATAATGTTGAATCACCCTTAGGATATGTTGCCTGCTTTTTAACTTTGTCTTTTGACGTCTTATCTGTGATATGCAGGCTTCATAACCTCTGATCCCCTTTCAAAATTCCATTTTATTTAGTTCCGCCCATTGTTTTCTCGTTTAGGGCACACGCTTTCTATTACTTGGGGACCATACGCCGCTTTTCATGGAATGGCACGGAAGTGTCATATTGAAGGTTCCATGATAACCGCCGTATGAACACATCTGCGGATGTTTCTAAATTCAAAATTTCACCATCTCATGTTTAAATGTTGAATTCTGCTTAAGCCGGTGCTAGGGGGCGTGGACGGTAGTTTGCACTTTACAGTACCGTCCATGAACAGGCTCAATCAAACCGAGCCTGCAACATTTTCAATTGTGTTGTGTTGGACTTTCTTTGGGGATTCATATTTTCTCTATTTTATCGCCACATCAGCGTTGTTTGTGCCGTGTGGAGGCTGTAAAAAGTCGCCCCGTACATTCAATCAGAGATGTTATATTTCCGATCCTTAAAGATCGTTCAGCACGACATTATTGTTGTGCTTGTGGTATTTTTAGTTTTAACTTTTCGGCATTTTCTAGTTGGGTTGTTCCAATATTCCTACTTGAATAATGTTGAATCACCCTTAGGATATGTTGCCTGCTTTTTAGCTTTGTCTTTTGACGTCTTATCTGTGATATGCAGGCTTCATAACCTCTGATCCCCTTTCAAAATTCCATTTTATTTAGTTCCGCCCATTGTTTTCTCGTTTAGGGCACACGCTTTCTATTACTTGGGGACCATACGCCGCTTTTCATGGAATGGCACGGAAGTGTCATATTGAAGGTTCCATGATAACCGCTGTATGAACACATCTGCGGATGTTTCTAAATTCAAAATTTCACCATCTCATGTTTAAATGTTGAATTCTGCTTAAGCCGGTGCTAGGGGGCGTGGACGGTAGTTTGCACTTTACAGTACCGTCCATGAACAGGCTCAATTAAACCGAGCCTGCAACATTTTCAATTGTGTTGTGTTGGACTTTCTTTGGGGATTCTTATTTTCTCTATTTTAAGCTCCCGCATTACATTTATGCGCTGATAAGCTTTTCCAAGTACATAATCAATATGAGTATTCCATTTCAAATTATTTGCAAAAATTAGACCTAAATGTTTGTGGCTAGATACCTCATGAATTTCAACATTGTTCATACATACGCAAGGATGATTTGGGGTGTTTGGTTAACGAGAAATGATTAGAGATTCTGTTTTCTTAGGATTGAATTTCACTAGCAACTTTGAGGCCCATCTTGAAATTTTTTTTGTAAGTCAGCGTTCAAAGTTTCGGCAGCACTTACTGGATCTTCGACTGTAATGTAAAATATGATAAACAAGATCAACAAGGAAAGGCGGCGTTCAATGAACGCAACCCCCATATGACCCAGCAACAAGAACCAATGGTTCATCAGCGAACAGGCGTATATTAGCTCTAATGTCGGCAACAATATCATTGATAAAAATGCGAAAAAAGAAGGGGGTCCAAGATGGACCCTTGAGGTACACCTGCTCTGATAAAATTCCACCTTGATGTTGCACCTGGAACAACAACCCTTTGTTTTCTGTTCGACAGATAAGAGGAGAACCAAACTATAAGATTTCCCTTAATACCGAAACTTTTCAATTTATATAAGAGGCCTTGATGCAGGCTTCATAACCTCAGATCCCCTTTCAAAATTCCATTTTATTTAGTTCCGCCCATTGTTTTCTCGTTTAGGGCAAAAGCATTCTTTTACTTGGGGACCATACGCCGCTTTTCATGGAATGGCACTACTGTGTCACATTGAAGGTTCCATGATAACCGCCGTATGAACACATCTGCGGATGTTTCTAAATTCAAAATTTCACCATGTTCGTGTTAAATGTTGAATTCTGCTTAAGCCGGTGCTAGGGGGCGTGGACGGTAACTTGCACTTTCCAATACCGTCCATGAACAGGCTCAATCAAACCGAGCCTGCAACATTTTTCAATTGTGTTGTGTTGGACCTTCTTTAGGGATTCTGTTTTTCTCTATTTTGATGCCAAACCCTATCAAAAGCTTTGCTGATGTCGTAAAATACTGCTCGGACCTCTTTTCCAGAGTCAATTGCCTCAGTTAAGAAATTATACAAGAAAGTAAGCTGATTTACGGTTGAATCGCCGGGGACAAGGGTCAAACAAGGGTCACGTACTCCTGAGTAAATAATGAGAGAAGGATTTGATGTAAGTATAAGATCAATGAGAGAAGATGAATGTTCTGTAAAGTTAGTTGGGTCTTGTATGCATTGAGAAAGAGAAAATTGTTGACACAAGGTTTTTATTTTTGCTGCTAATACTGGATTCTGCATGTTTATATTGAAATTATATTGAAGTTATGACGATATCCTTAATGCCTGTTTCCACAGCAAGATGTATCGAGTCCTCAATACAACTGTGTGTGTAAGCTGTTGTATTGGGAAATCTGTAGAATACTCCAAAAAGTATGTGTATGGTAGCTGTAACAAGTTCAATCCAGATAGACTCCACACCAGGGATTTCTAGATCATGTCGACGCTTGTAGTGAATATTATGTTTTACATATAAGAGTACACCACCATGGCTGTCACCAAGTCTGTCTCTTCTTTCTGGAACTTGAAAGGAATTAAGCGAGAGAGTTGAGGAATCAATTGAATCGTTCAGCCAGGTTTCAGAAAACGAAAGAATAATTCAGCAAATATGTTGTAAAGTTTGTTTATTATACTTTGTACATTGTAATGCATAAATGACAGGTACATATATAAATCTAATGTGTCTGTTGAGGATATGGAAGAGGTAGAACTTGACCTTGTTGACACAGGTCCTGGGTTTGGATGAACGTCTCCAGATAAACTGACTAATATAATTAGAAAAACAAGCAGTCTTGTTGTAGGAAAGAAAACCGTATATATGACGAAGTAGGAAAACAGCACATTTGACATTTGTTTATCGGATAACGGACATCTACGTTTGCTGTATGCATGCCTGTAAGGCACCGTATCGATAGAATCCCAGATATATTTCAGCAATGAAACCAAAGAGAGTATAGAAAAAACAAATAAACGAAAACCATCACCGATAAAGTCAAACGCCATCTAGATCTGAGTCTGAAAAGCTTCAAGACGACGGGCTTTGTTTCATTTACGATCATTATGTTATTCCTTGCTCACCCAATAAATGTCTTAAAATAGATAAATACAGAATCCCTAAAGAAAGCCCAACACGGCAAAATTGAAAATGTTGCAGGCTCGGTTTGATTGAGCCTGTTCATTGTTGTTAAGACGGTCGTCGAGAAGTAAAGATCCATAATCAGAAATAATTCAGTATGACAGTCGCAGTACGCTCCAATCGAATGAAAAGATAGAGCTGGAAAACAGACATAACAAAAAGAGAAAAGAATAAGCATAAGTTGCATAATTATAACATAGTGGAAAATGTGGATTAGGACAACATATGGTTCTTTGTTATATTATTACAAATCATATGAGACGACGAAGAAACTTTTACTATATGTTTTTTTTACTAATTTCTAACCAAGGTATCAGAAATAGTGTGTGTACTTAAATTATTATTGGAAAAAATCCAAAGACACCAAAACAAATTGAGCTTGTAAAAGGTTCTATGGAAAAAAGACATTTTAAGAAAAAGAAAAATATACAATATTGAACCAATTTTAGACATTTTTAGACATTTCCAAAGTTCGCACCAAGTGCTAACTAAAATTCGTTTGAAACAAATTGCATAATTATTATACATTCACAAACTGTTCAATATTCACTTAAAAATCAATATTCCGATTCAAATATTTAACTGATATGTAATATACATGTGCTTTTAAATTTACTGCAAATTTTCATTTTAATGACGTTTATTTATCTAAAGATCCACTACAGCGTAACAGTTCAAAAAATAATTCAGAAAAATATATCTAATAAAGCATTAAAATATTTCCTATAAACATAAACTTGTTAAAGCTGTCGACTTATTAAACATATACTAATGCTTTCAATTTGCAGTATTTATTTCACTTACTAAATTATGTATTAAAAATTGTCTCATAAACATGAACCTTTGAAAGCATGCAGGCTTATATAAGCATATACTAATACATGTCCAGCATCTATTTTATCAACTCAAGGATATATTGAAATGTCCATATAAACATTAACTTGTTAAAGCAGGTCGGTAACAAAAGCAGTCTTTTACTTGAGGACCATACGCCGCTTTTCATGGAATGACACGACTGTGTCTCATTGAAGGTTCCATGATAACCGCCGTTTGAACACATCTGCGGATGTTTCTAAATTCCAAATTTCACCATAATTGTATTTAAATGTGGAATTCTGCTTAAGCCGGTGCTAGGGGGCGTGGACGGTAACTTGCACTTTCCAGTACCGTCCATGAACAGGCTCAATCAAACCGAGCCTGCAACATTTTACAATTTTGCCGTGTTGGGCTTTCTTTAGGGATTCTGTTTTTCACTATTCCTCCTATACTGTGTCGTTGTGCCATAAAACAAACAATAGGTATATTGTCCACTCACTGTGTCATATATATTATATATAAGAAAAGTTATGATGAATAAGAATCGACTTTGTAATATAACTATTTCATGTATATCATGCTTATATCATGTCATTGGTGTTATCATATACACTTAATATGCATCACTTACTAGATATGTTATGGTGAATAAGAATGGACTTTTTAATAGACCTATTTTATGTATACCATGCTATATCATTCCATTGATGTTATGTAACTGCTGATTGTAATATTGCTGTGTCCTGATGGGCATATTGCATTGTTTGAATAAAGTTTATCTATCTATAATTATTGTTACGTAGACAAAATACTGAAGTCATTTTATTTGAGACCCTTTCATGTTATCACGCACCGGTTTTAGATTTATGAGTGTATAAATGTATACTGATGACTCTCAGTAGTAAAGGCGACAGTTTATCCCCCAAGACTGCGCATGCGCGGCGGCCATTTTGTTTTCTATTCATAGTAACTCATTTGCATAGAAGAAATGACCTCACTACACCTCTGAGGTAGAGGAGGAGGATGTGGAGGAGAAGGAGGTGGAGGAGGTGGAGGAGGAGGGGAGGAGGTAGAGGAGGAGAAGGAGGAGTAAGAGAAGGTGTAGGAGGTGTATTTTCCCCTCCTCCTTCACCTCCTCCTCCACCTCCTCCTCCCCTCCTCATTCACCTCCTCCTACACCTCCTTCTTTTCCTCCTCCACCTTCTCCACCTCCTCCCCTCCTCTTCCTCCTCCTCCTCCTCCTCCTCCTCCACCTCCTCCTCCTCACTTGTTTTATGTATTTTTACACATTGCAAGGAACGGTTGTCCAGCCTGCTTTCGAGTCAATCAGAATACTTCTTATCAGTGACCAATCAGAACGCTTCTTTTACTCCATTTATTACGATTAACCGTAGCGATTCATTCATTGCCGATTTAGATAGCGAGGAGTAAAGACTGGGGGTAAGCTTATTTTAGTTATTTTAATGATTTTTACGCATGAGTGATTTCACTTGCGGTTTGTTAGTTTGAGCTTGTAGCATTTGTCAAGACCTTTCGTTTGATATGCAACATGCCCATGTTATGTCCAGAAATAAGCGGAGAATCGTCATTTTACGCATGAGTGATTTTGTCTGCCATATTCAAACTCTCCTATCTCAGAAACGGTAAGAGGTAGATCCATATAATAATACATTTTCTGTATCTACTCGCAGAGATCTTTCAAATGGTAAATAAATCTAAGGGTTTTATGGACTTTAAAAAATTAGTTTAAAAACCGCTAAAGGGCCATAACTCGAGAACGGCTGAAAATCGAATCGAGAACCTAGGGTTTATTTCAAAGCATTCTGGCAGGTCTATCATTTGATGCGAAAAAAATCAAAATGTATATCGTAAAATGTTGCACAACAGACGAAAAACGTCTTTTTCTGTTGTATTTTCGCTCGGTTTTAGTTACCATTGCAAATATAATTTTTCACATTCATGATGATCAGTTTTAAAAACATGTTGGCATTTCTTTTCCAAAATGAGTTTAAACTAATGCCCCAGTGTTAAACTGACACTTCAATAGCTTATTGCTTACCCGCTTTTACTTTAGACGGATAAACTTTGACAGTTGAATGGAGCATTGTCCGCATATCCGTCCCTAAATAAACATACGCCAGACCGAGTGGCTACTTTAAAGGGATTAACTTTAACATTTCAATAGGCCATTGTTAGTGTATCCGTCCCTAAATAAACACACGCCAGACATTGTGGCGACTTTAAGGGGATTAACTTTGACAGTTAAATAGGCTATTGTTAATGCATCCGCTCTTAAATAAATAGACGGTCGACTATGTGACTATGATCACGTTTGATACACTCGTGATCAGAGCATTTAGAAATAATACACTGATGATTTGTGTCATTTGGTTTCGGACCGCCGAGGAGTAAACAAGTACTATTTTTATTCAATGTATATTATTTATTTTGACCATATTAAAAAACATAAGCTATTTGTATTTTTTTAATTCTAGTTTATTTGCTTTTATTAATTAAAATGTTAAGCAGTTATTTTTTTACAGACATTTCTTTTATAAATGATAATATTTATCTCTCCGTCTAGGGCCGAGGACCTGACCTACAATGTCCGCGATTCAAGCCCTAAGATCGTGTATCCGAGTCAGCTCCGTATACTTCCGGGAGATATTTTTTATTTCTATTTATAACGTGATGATGTCATTCTTAAAAAAGAATCCAAAATGGCCGCCGTGCGTCTGTTATTCAACATAGCCGCCGCGCATGTGTAGTGAGGTCATTTCTTCTAATGCAAATGAAGTTACTATAAATAGAAAACAAAATGGCGCCGCGCATGCGCAGTCTTGGGGGTAAAGCCGTTTCGCCTATTGCATTTTAATTATTTTAACATGTCTCAAAATTGGTTTCGTTAAGTTTTTACATGTACTTGATTGTAGTTCATGCAATGCTTGTCTACTTAATTTCTGATGTGTACTTGTACAGTGCTAGCACCACGATATTAGCTCTAATTGGTAGAGGCGTTGACCTTTAAATCCGAGAGATCTAAGGTCCGCATGATTTCGGAAAGGAGGCAGGTTCATTTTTTGTGGCGATTGGGTCAAGACATTAAATTACAGGAAAACGCTGTTGCAGCCTGCGCAAAACAAGGAAGTGATTGTGGCTGGATCGCTCTGGGTAAATTTCAATGTGGCTTCCTACCATGACCCGGAGTTACGTTTCAAATCAAAAAGCAATGGTAGACTGTTAAATCCCCATCCGAAGAGGAGAAAAAGTGCAAAAAGAAGATTAAAGAAAGCACATGCATGTACACTTTTAAATACAACTTGACAAATCAAAGGTAATAAAGCCGAGATATGAGAGCTAAAATCGCTACTGGTTGGCCAAGTAGCTGATGTTGCTTTCTGGTAATATGTACAGTTACAGTGATTTAGTATTTTGTATGAAAGTCAAATTAAACAAGTTTCTAACATGCTCTTTAATCAATAACTTTCTCTCTAAAGGAGAAATATTTATTCGTTTCTGATGCATAATATGCCCTGGCAAAAATAAAGAATAAACAGGCCAATAACTCAAAAATTACTTGGAGAATTATCTCACTTGAAGTTGAAAACTGTACTTCTCCTTATTGAGAACTTATAACCTATGAAATGTGAAGCTGATATTTCAAATACTTTCTGAGTTATGGTCTAAACAAACAATAGGCCTAAACACGTAAAAACAAAGGGCAATAACTAAAGAAAAATATATCAAAGATCCTGTTACTCATTTTTTACATAAAATATTAAGTTACCGTAGTCATAGGCTTGTCAAGGTGTCAAGTGGTGTGTGTCAGCCGGTACTTCACTTTAGTGTTGTATTATTATTTTGGTTCTTCCGGGATCATTGAGTCCAGCACTTTTAAGTGTTGAGAATTGGGTATACTCAAGCCGGTGTTAAGGGGCGTGAGGAATGTTGCACTTTTTCTTTATCCCTTATGTCCAGACTCAATCAAACCGAGTCTGCAATTTTATGTAATTTTGCTGTATTTATACAGCGATCACTTTTTATACGCCCGTTTGAAAAACGGGTCGTATAATAGTTCCCCCCTGGCGGGCGGGCGGCTGGGCGGGCGGCGTCCAATTTTTGTCCTTAGCATATCTTCTACAGGCATTGGGGAATTTTAATGAAACTTCGTAGAAATGTTCACCACTATGAGAAGGATTGTCGTGCATATGAGCCAGGTCTCTATGTCCATGTCAAAGGTCAAGGTCACACTCAGAGGTCATTGAAAAACGCTTGTCCGGAGCAAAACTTTTTATGCATAGAGGGATTTTAATATAACTTGGTACAAATGTTCACCATTGTGAGGTGCAGTGTCACGGCAAAATTTAGGTCCCTGCGGCCAAGGTCAAGGTCAACATAGGGGTCAAATTCTGATAAAAATATGAAAATGTGTATTTGGACCCTATAGTCATCATTTATTAAGGGATTGAAACACATTAATGGTCATTATCATGACTACTTTTGTGAAGCTAAGTATTGCACACATAATCCAGGTCCCTGCTACCAAAGTCAAGGTCACATAGAGAAGTAAGTGTGTGTGCGGGGACCATTTAGTCATTATTTATTGATGGATTGTAACACAAATGATAACTATCATGACTACAAGTGTGACACATGTAATTTAGGTTATTATTTTCAAGGTCAAGGTCACAAGAGATGATAAAAAATCCAGATATTGTCCGGATATTGCCCAGAGCATATCGTCTATTTTCATATCTATAATGCCCACATCCTCGACAAAAGCTTTTGTGACGGGCGTATTTTGCGAAAATGTTGCCCTTGTTTACAATATATGATATATTGACCTGAATTGAAGATTTATCAGTACATTAGTTTAAGTTATTGTTTTATTCTAACTGACCTTATCTAGTCATTGTGATCTTGCACAAAGCTGTACAACGCATAAATAACTTCTCTCAAATTCAAATTGGAATTGGTTCATAATTGGTAATAAAAGTCTTTCATTTATTACAAAATTCATAGAATTACGAAATACACATTATGTTCTCAGAAAGACTTTTACAAGACTAGAGCAGGACAGTTTACACATCATCAAAAGGCAAAAAATATCGATCTCTTAAAATTACAACAAATTAGTTAATTAGTGAAGTATTTGATCAAATATCCAGATAATTAAGAATGTAAATGGTCATTTTTTTTGGAAATCATCAGATCAGGGAGGTGGATGCATTCATTTGCTACGCTCGATTAAAGAAAAGTGCGCATCGTACTGTCGAAATGATGACGAAAATGACCATACCATGGTTTGCCAAATTTCTCTTAAATCAGGCAATTATACATGATTGTACCTCGCTAATTTTACTGTTGACGAAAAAATATAAAATTTAAAATTTATAAACTACTTAAAGAAAACCCCAAAGAAAAAAATTTTGTTTCATTTATGACCGGATGTGGATTCTTATAAAAAATTTTTTCATTTCAAATTTAAGACATAAATCAGCTTTGTTATCGCACGTCCCTTGTTAAAAATTGCTATTCTGAACACAGCAAATATGAGATTTTCTTGTGCAATCACCTTTAACCGTTTTGGCTTCACAGTGCATTAGGCCTGGTGTTAAGAAAAAAAAAGAATCATCTCATAAAAAATATTAAATTTGTATGAAAACATCCATTACAAAGCGGGAATATACCTTTAAATTATGACTGCTACTCATAGCCATGTTTGTTAATTTAATATTGTTGTACGGGTGATCCGAATGCGGAATTTATACTTCCGATTTCGCCACAATGAGGTTGCAGATTTTATGCTTATAAAATTCATCTTGGTTGTCTGGACACCAAAATAAGATCTGGAGTCGAAATGAAACCCATTTTATTAATGAAATGGCGCTATTTCTATTTTCATGAAATTTATTAAATGTACCTTTTAGTTCCTTTATTTTCTTTTTTTTTTCAGTTTTAAATTCCTCGATCGATAATGTATTATGCCATGTAAATTGTTCAACATATCAGTGTTAACCGCATTGCATTTAACAATAATGAGTGACTATATAAACACTGTTTTTGGTGTTATTTAATACCCAACTACGTATATTGTCTTTTTTAGGATTAACAAACAGACATTTTATGACCTTCAAGTTTATTATTACCTGCAGAAATACGAACTGCGGCTTATCCAATAACTATTTTTAGAGACAAGTAATATCTGGAAGTGTTAATACAGGGAAATGTGTATCGTCTTTAAGTTAATTTATCAGCATGGATATATAATATTATACAATATCACTAACTAGACTTTCTAGACATTTCCAGTTAAAAAGAGTGTCAGGGTAGATTTGTAATTTCGCTCAACCAACAGCATAGAATCGTGCACTTTCCTGATGTAAGTAAAACTCTATCAGTTTCCGGAAATTTCAGTATGCATCAGGTTTTGTTACACTATACAGACAAAAGAAAACCATATATGGATTGTGTACATTTACTAATAAATAACTGTCTTATTTTTTCAAACATTATTTAGAGATAAAAATATGTGAACATTTTTATGATTGATATACTTTTGATTATGTAATACAATAATTTACGAGCGTACAATATGTGTTTACACTAGCGCAAAATAACAAATAAAACATATTCTTCATATTTTAAAAGTTAAGAGAGTATATTATTTAAATTTGTTCATTTTCTTTCATGCATAAGGGATATGAGATATGCTAAAATATGTTATTACGTAACTCGTTTGAGAATGTATTTGATCACGTATGACACTGGTTCGTGTATAGTTATTGATTAGTTATAAGCTTAATAATATGAATATGAATACCAAGAGCAAGAATGACAGAGGTTCAAGACAAAACAGCATTATGAGCAGAGCATTTATGCATCTATAATCTATGCTCGCTTAAATGATACAAGTTGAATTACTTAAAAGGGTCCCCAAAAAATCCATGATTGGTGGGGTTTACAGGTAATTGTGCTTGCCCAATTAAAAACCCAATTAAAATGTTAATTTTCGAAAAAATGATGCAATATGAGGCCCAAACTTTCTATTATGAATTTCGTCTTTTTTGGGGGGCCCAAAAATTTGCTTTGTTTTTAAAAAAAGGGAAAAAGCCCAAAAAACCTTTAAAATTTGGATTTTTGAAAAAAAATCGAAATAATCTATTATTTTTCCCAAAATAGGTGAAAAACATAAAGGGAAAACTTAATCTGTCAAACAGAATGAAAAAAGAATAAATTGAAAAACTTCAATGGTTCGACATCGTTATGGGAAATCCCTACAGCAAAAAACTGTAAAAAAGAGGTTCGACTCAAGTAGTCAAATTTTGAATCAAATATCCTTGTTGAAAAACAATAGATCTTTACAGGGGAAGAAACTTTTATTCAATAAAAAGGACATTATTGATATTGCATTCGACAAAGTCAAGTTTGTCACAGGTCACGTCATGAATGTGTGGAAAATGCAGTTTCAGATATTAATAGATTTCTAATTTTCCCTATCGAAATATCAAAAAAAAATGGTTTAAATCATCATCGACAAAGACATTAGTTTTTACTCTAATTTTCTTTTTTGTTTAATAATCTTTTTGTTTTGTAAGATTGAACTTTAAGATTCAAAACAGATATTCACGAGATGAAATAAAATTATATGTAACACAAAAACAATTAAATTTTCTTTTTATTTTATGCTTACATACAAGTTTGAATGACATTTCTTCAATTTAACTTGAATATTAAAATCTTTTTTTTTCCAACAGGTAGCTTCAATATCAGACGGGTTCCTCATAAACACATAAAATTATTAGTTCAAACATTGCAATATTTTCATTTTAAAAAAAAAATCAAAATGATCGTTTCTTTTTAAATTAATAAATAAATGAGTTAAGAGTGATATAAGTGATCGGTTAAAATTTAATGAATTTTAAGTTTTATATATTTTATACGTTTTAAAATTTGTTATGATCAAAATTTTTTATCAGCCTGTAATACGGTTTTAAGGGAAAAAAAATGTGGGAAGAATATCTAAATTTACATGAAAACCAATATTTAAACTTGTACATTTTTTAAAATAATAAAAAAAGAACAAGAATAAAAACAAAAACAACAAAAAATCATTTTTACGGATTTTTCCAGCGGGGCACTTTTTTACCAAAAATTTTTTGATATTACAGGAGTAAATCTAAAAATTCGAAAACAATGGTTTGCCTTATTTGCATATTTAGTTGTTAAAATTTTTAATCTACGTTAATTTTTGGGGTTTATTTTTTAAAAACTTTTATTAAATGGGGCAACTTTCATTTTGCCCGGTAGAATGGTGTATATTAGATAATAAGAAAACATTACACTTTTATCAATATTCCAGAAAAATGGATGCAAGAGAACAAACCTCTGACTCGTCTTCAACCAAAACCCACTTTGCAAATGTCGCTTGTTATGTCAAAGATGTAAACACAGGGGTTGTATATGGTGTCACAAATAGACATGTCACAGTACATTCAGAAGATATTTATATCAAGCAGGCCGGTCAGAACGAACAAATCAAAATTGGAACTTCAGTTAAAATGACCGACGATATACCGCTAGATGTCGGTTTGATACGCATAGATCCACGTGTTGTAAGCCAGCTGAGGAACAAAGAAATATTTGATAAGCAAGTTAGTATATACAGTGATTCATTTCAAAGCATTTTTGGTAAGGAAGTCAAAAAATATAAGCCGAATGGAAGTCATTATGAAATATGTAAATTTGATACATCTGATTTTGGATTTATTGCTTCGGAAACTGAACACAAACAGTTTTGGGGTTTTAAATGCCAATTTTTGTTAAAGTTAAAAAAATGATTTTTTTAAAAAAAGGTGAAAGTGTACCTAACATCAATCTGTGAGGGAAAAAGAACAGAACTGATTAATTACTTTTGGAGGCTCAAAGGTTTTTTCGTTGTCTTTTTCCTTCCCAAAGTCTTTTAAAATTTTGAACTCACTTGGACAATTTAAACTTAGAGCCGAAGTTTTTAGCAATTTTGCAAAAAGGAATAAAAACGATGTTTACTCTCAAAAATGTTAAAACGTAATGCAAAAAAACATACCATCTGGTATAAAGATATATTTTCCCTTCTACCCCGGGGCGGTAGCCCCTTTTGGGAAAATTTCAATTTATTAAACCCCGTTTTACCTTTTAAAAGGTTTTATCCCCAAAGTTTTAAAAAATACAGGTCTTAAAAAAAAAAGGAACAAATTTGTCTCTGTTAGTCAGTAAAAGAGAAACTATTAGCGAAAATCCCATATTTGAGAATGAAAATCCGGATTTTGTTGCGGTAAAAAGGGGTATTAAAGCATGTGATTGTTTATATCTCGGAGAAGTGGGCATTGCTGAAAAAAATCTTAAGCAGGCAATTTTAGCAATTCATGTGTAATGAAGTCAGAAGAAAATTTAGGTATCCGGTTACTTTGCGAAATTTGTTCCTGTGTTACATGGTATTGCTATAAAGAACACTCCCGATTCTCTGAATGATCTGAAAGTTCCTCCTTTGAAGAAGGGTATAACATTTTCAAAACCGATTCAAGGATTTTTTCGGTTTTCCGTGGAATCCCTGAATTGTACTTTGATTTTCGGGTTTTACAGGGGTTTGGGGGGGGAAAAAAAGGGGGGAAAAAACAAGGGGTTTTCGTACCACAACTAATAAATAAGAACAGAAGGGTTGACAAACCCAAAAAAAAGCGGTAGTTTTTTCCGGGAAAAACCATTTTTAAACAAAAATCACGGAAACGGCAGGGACTTTTTGCTTCACAAACCCAAATATTTTTCATTCTTGGTTGCAGCCAATTTTAACACTTAAGATATAACTAATGAAAAAATTACAAAAGCTGATGATATATTCAAAACATAAATTTGCATGGAAAATTTTTCCTGCGAATTTAATTTTGCTGTCATTTGGCTACATTTTTAAAGGGAAAACTTTTAAAATTTTTTTTTTAAAAAAAAAAAAATGTTTCAAATATCGAAACAAAGGATCTAGAGTTGCATTACATAGAGCAAAATTCAGGGTAATAAAACTTCGTATATTAATAGGACGAGCATAACAAAACAAAGAAAAACCTTCCTTTGTTATACCTTGAAATATCTGGAACATGTTTTTGATTTACAAATAGCTTCCTTTTTTAACTGACACTGAAAAACTTTGAGATAAATTGTTTTCATTGTGTACATTGTATACTATGCTCCTCTTAGTTCACGGTACTTAACGCTTTGAAGCAAGAAAGAAAACAACATATAAAACGTATGGTTCAAAAATTGTTCATAAGCTGTAACATATAGGTATTTTTTGCTGTATGACATAAGGAAACAACAATATATTTAGTCAAAAATCAATATAAATGAGCCAGACGTAGACCATATGTCGGCCATTTTGAAAAATATTATGTCATCATTTGAAATCGTGGTAATGGTTGTTTTCTATTTCAGTTTTTCATGTTTCAGTTAAAATTTCTACATGTTATTTTGCATAATTTTAATATATTA
>NW_026863660.1:0-22877 GCF_026571515.1 Ruditapes philippinarum | reverse complement strand
AGGCTAATTCCCCACAGCTTAGACAACCGGTACCGCATAGCTCTACGGAGGTCTAGGTTCCCGTACAGTGTTGCTGTTATAAGTGGAGAAGTTGTGACGTGCAGTAAGGGCCGCCGCAACCCCAGCACAGTGTAGCAGCAGCCAGCCCCAGCCCCAAGGCAGCCCCCGGTCGCATATACATAGCATAAAAATATATCACATCAATAATTTAGGTGATAGTAGTGAGACAAGGTATTTTAAAATATTTCAATTATGAAATATTGATGGACAGAACTGTCACTGTTTCTATGGAGATAAAAAACAATTTGAAAAGAAATAATAGTAATGAAAAAAGTGAAATTGAAGAAAATAAGTAGAGTTTGACACAACAAATGGTTTCCATGGAGTATCAGCTTGTGGTCACATGACCTACCAGACTTACTGTTCTAATATAACTACATTGTACTAGATAAAACTACTTACAACAAACAACCATTAATCTTTTATTCATATGAAAATGATGTCAGCTGCAAAGCTCTGTCATAAATGTATGCAACTTTTGCTGTTTGAGCAAATGACTAACAGTGCATTGAATTTGAAGTGTCCCAATGGTATGTTCATAAATATAACATTAAGCAACCAATATTGTCATTTGGTCATAGGCTGTGTAGAAATAACAGGCATGTCATTATAAATTGGTTATAATCTAGCCTGGTTCTATACCGGCATACAGGCGATACAGGCATGCTATCAAAACTGCTCAATCAACTACCACTTGCCTAAGTGTTCCAATTCTGAACATCCTAAATAGAAACTACTATATTTATTTTAAATACAATTGCAGCTATCTCAAACAACCAAAAGCACTGCGAGGGAAGGCCAGTTTGTGTGTTGAATTGATGGGGCCACCATTTTTCTTACTATACCATATAGTTTGAGGCAAGTCTTGGATATGACAAACACCTGGATAAGACAAACAGCTGGATAAGACAAACACCTTGATAAGACAAACATCTGGATAAGATAAGTATCTGGATAAGACAAACACCTGTATAAGGGAGTGTTTTTCAAAATCACAAAAAGTGTCTGTCTTGTACATGTTTGACTGTATCAAAATCTAGTCATAGTCTGGTCTGGCTCTGTACTTTCACACAGGTTTGTCATCAATGTATTATATTCGGCTCTTAGATTAGACTGGATTTACATTATTTTCAAAGCAGGCAAAGTCTAAGATATGGTTTCCAGTCCAGATATTACAAAATACTGAATCTTAAATACTGTATCTATAACAAGTCTCTTAAATTTGCAGTTAAATTCTAGCCCAGTCTAAAACAGTTACCAAGTACTGATAGAATTAACATCATAAAACTTCTATATGACAGTTTTACTGGATGTATTTGCAGTATCTGAGATTATATAATAAAATACATCATATTCTGTTTAGAGAAAATAAAGACTTAATTAATGATGTACTATACTGGAGATACAGTCAACCAACTGCCACTTTTTTCTAAGTAAATTTATCTACTTATCATTGCTGACAGAAAATGTTCATTTTCACAAATACATTACATAATTGTTGGCTTGTATTGTTTTGTTTTTTTTTACACAGGGGAAGTTTATGCCTAGTAAACTATACTTTCATATCAAAATAACATGTGGGTGGGGGAGGGGTAGTATGAAGTACGTGTGTGGGTGGTGAGGGGTAGCAGGCATCATGTAATATGACATGTGGGTGGGGGTGCAGTTTCTCACGTTTTAGAATATAAATAACTCAGCCTTATCAGTTCAAGAGAAAAAGATCCCAGTATTGTTAGAACATTAAGACACATGGAACATGAGATATTTTTTCATGAACTACTATGCCACAAGTTTCCATGCCATTAAAAACTTAATAAGATAATCCAACGCATAACAATAACAAAGTATGTAGCAGGTAATATTGTACAAATTGGACATTAATATGACACAAACTAAGACAAAACATCGTCAGGTCAATGAAACCTAGGGCAAATCAAAGACTAATAAGTTTTTATTACTCATATGATTACCAAGATGTTTTAATTGAGTAATTACTATTCTTATTTCTACTCCTAATTATTTTCTCTCACATCTTCAAATTGTCACCTTAGTGCAATAATGGTTTAATCTCCTATTAAATTTAATAAGAATTAACTTGTTACTGCACTAAGGTGAGGAAATGACAGTACTGAATATTGAATATTAAAGGTGTAACTTCACTTATAAATATAATATGGTCCTGATGGAATTACAAGAACTTTCAGAAGCTGTCGTATTCAGGCATTGTAAACGTAATTACATATACAATCATATATAAGAATTGACGACTGTACATTATAACAAACTGTCATACATCACCAGGAGTAGAAAACTAATACCACCACGTAATTCTGTATAATATATTATCATATACTGCACAAATACGAGCATATCTCGGACATCTTCTATCCCTTCATTAATATTCATGAAAGTTTCGAGAGTTTAAGATTTATCTTGCCTATCAATACTGCAATTAGGGACTTAACATAGCCAATTATCTAACTGTTAGCTCAAATGACTAGGGGAAAAAATGTATTAATCACCAATTGCATTGATTAATAGATCAGCTTCACTTCAATCTTCTTAATTTCAGTTAGCAATTGACAATAAATTGTTTACTTGTGGAAACTTTACGCCAAAGGTGCCCTTATAATTGATTGTAGTGTTCTCTGAGAAAATGATTTACAGATTTCATTCAGAGAATAAATACACCAATAGCATTTGCATAATTGAATTTTGCTGTATCAGATTTCAACTAATTGACAAAATAGGATATCTGATTACCTCCCTTTATTGTTTATATACTGGTGATGGAGTGACCTCCCTTTAAGTTTTTTTTTGTTTTTATTTTTTTATTATTGGGTGTACCTTAGAATCAAATTATAAGTAAGGTTACCTTTTACCTTACCTTATTAAAGGTTGGATACTTCATGAAAACTTCATAAGATATAGTATATTTTAAATGTTTCATGTTCTTTTATGATAAAGATATTTAATTTGTATTAAAAAACCCCAAAAAAACCTTACAACAAACAACAACCTTACCTCAAACAGTTTCAGCTCTGTAAGGTATATCTGATCAATTAATTCCCTCTCAAAACTTGCAGATTTCCTTGCAGGTTTTATCTTCTCACACATTTCCATTATTTACTTCACTATTAAATGTTTCCATGTCTGTTAACATTTTCCATATCTTTAATTTTCTTGTGATTCATTACAAAACAGGATCGTTGATTTTTTTTCCTCACCAGTTTTTTGTTTTATATATAAGAGTTGAAGCTGATTCTATGATTACTCCTCAGTTTATATTAACATCATGTTTTTCACTTTATATAATCCATCATCCTGACATCTAGTATACCATGTTATGTTGAAATAGAATTATGTACAATGTTTTATATTATAAATAATAGTCATCAACATCAGTTCATTATCTTGAAGATTTCCTTTAATGGATGAAATTTGTAGATATTTTCATCACATCATTATCATAGTTAAAAAAATAAATAAATGAAATATAAAGGCATTGCTTCAACCATTTTAACCCTTAATTTTACCTGTATTTCTTTAACAACTTTAGATTTTGTACATGCATGTATTAATATACATGTCCATAGGCATTATACATCTATTTACTGGTATATAATATAACATGTATTAATTTTTTTTTTAAATTTTAAATTCTTAAATAAACTTTCAATAAAACAGTAATTTATATAAGAAAGAAGGAAACCCATTCACTGTAATCACCGTGGTAACTTCCATCCTTTAACCATATAAACTTGTAACTAATATATGAGGATGGGTTTTTATATCATATACAATATACCATATCTATCTTCATAACTGAAGAGTTCCTTTTCTTCCATTTCAATGTATTCTTTGAATATCAGTCTTATTGTTATGTGTTAACACATACAAACTTCATTCCATTCAGAATATTCTATCATTCTGTATGAACCAGCACTCCCTTCCAATTCTTATCAATTAAATAAATCATTCATGTTATATCATAAATTCATGTTATATATAATATCAGTTAATATTACATTATCAATTAAATGTAATATTATCAATCAATTAATGTAATATTATCAGTTAGGGATATTGATTTATAGGGAAATAAAATGAGCCGCATCATGACAAAACCAACATAGTGCGTTTGCGACCAGCATGGATCCAGACCAGCCTGCGAATCCGCGCAATCTGATCAGGATCCATGCTGTTCGATTCAGTTTCTCTTCTTGTAATAGGGTTTGTAAGCGAACAGCATGGATCCTGATCAGACTGCGCGGATGCGCAGGCTGGTCTGGATCAATGCTGGACGCAAACCCATTATGTTGGTTTTGTCATGAAGCAGCTCAAATACTAAAATGACAAAACCATGAACTGTATATATTAAGGGTGTAACGGTTTACCGGTATACCGATATATTGCAATATGAAAAAATGAATTTCGAACCGCGGTACGATTTTTGGAAAACCGGTATTTTATAAAAATCATAATTTTCAATTAATTGCCTTCTAATTTTGTACAAATTTCACATAAAATCTTTAATTGGCAAATTTTGTTGGCACCAACGTAAGATAAAAGTATCCGACAACTAGTACACTTAAAAGTCAATAAGCGGCCGCATAATTTACATAAGCGGCCCAGATGTGAAAGGTTACACGCGACTAGTTTTGTTTATCAAATTGTGTGACACTACTTTCTATTTATTCCTTACATTTTTATTAAGTTTCTACTAAAAATATATACATATAATAATAATATATAAATTTACTCCATCTTTACATCAAAACATATACACGACAATACGTATTGCAATATATTGCAATACGCTTCAGCAAAATGGCAATATATTGCAATACGGTTTTTGCTGTATTGTTACACCCCTAGTATATATATATCCACCATCCATTAGAACAGTACATCCAGTTTTCAATTAACAGCTTTTTATGACATTATATATACATGTAAATCCTATAAATCAGAGGAACATTAACTTTGACATATGTAAATTTATGTATGTTGCACTTGTATTAAGTTATAGCTAAACAATGACTTCAAAGAAGTGATGATTTTTTGAAACGCTGTCCTCCACGTGTTATTATTGATGATACGAAGATGTCTCTACGTGTCACATTTTCCGCTCAACTTCAAACACCAGGGACTGTCCACTTTTAAAGTTTATGTGATTTACAATAACACTTGATACAGTGAACTTGATCTATTCAAATATAAGTACATTGATAATTTATTTACTCTTGTATCATAAACATGTTTTTCATGTCCACTGATGGAGTCAGATCATATTTAGTGTTGACCTGTAGAAATTGGTGTGTTACATTTGGACAGTTTATGACAATAACATGTTATACATGTATCTATGTATGTACTTAGGTCCATCTATATAACATACAGATTAGAAAACAAGACCTGTCTGACAACCATTATGCTTAACTCTAAAACAAGAGCCAAAAATTACAGTTTTGTCACTTTAAAGAAGAGCCAAAAATTACAGTTATGTCACTTTAAAACAAGTGCCAATATTTACAGTTTTGTCATTTTAAAAAAAAGAGCCAAAAATTACAGTTTTGTTTCAAGTTCATGAAGGGGAATAATTCAGTGAAAGTTCATGCTAGAGTTATGGCTCTTTAAAATAGCCTATAATTAAGGACTTGAAGACATATGTGATAAAAAGAGAATCCCTTTAGAATTTATAAAAAATTTTGTAAAAAATTAAAATTTTTAAAGAACTAAAATTTTTAAAAGAACTTTTTTAGTGAAATTTTCACTTTTAAAGAGGTAAGTTTTTTATATGTAGGTATTTTTTTCAGGGTTTTTACAAGGTAGGGAAAAGCCATTTTTTTAGATGCCTTTTAAAACCTTTGGGGTGGAATAAAAAAAAAAGGTTATTGTGTATAATTAAAAACATGTTTCTTAGGTTGTCTGTTCCCTGATAGTTAACCTAACCAGCTCAACCAAATACACCACTGTGAATTTATTCTCTCATGTTTAAAAAATTTATGGGATAAAAAAATTTTGAAAAATCTTTAAATCTCAAAATTTTAAAAAACAAACTTTTTTACAAACTTGAATATAGTGGAAAAAATTTTAAAACGAATAAGGCAATATTTAGTAAATTTTTTATAAGTGATTGATTTTCTATTTTACAATTAAAGGTCTTTTCCACTTTTTTTCTTAGAAGAGAAAACCTTTAAAACAAAAACCTGGGTAAACCTCAGCATGAAAGAAATTTTTATCCTTTCTGGCTCTCTTTCAATTAGATGGGCCCCGGTCTCTCTTGTTTTATGTGTAAACCAGTCTCAAAAAAAACTTTATGGGTATGAGTTTAATTGTTTCACACTTTAGCTTTTAAATCACAGTCAAACCTCAAGGCATGCCCTTTAAGGCTTTGTTTTACTTAACAAGTGTCTAAAAAATAATCATAATGATAAAATGAACAAGTAAATGACAGTAAATATTGTAACTAGAGGTTATAGAAACAATACATAACACTCTAATACAGATGAATATCTATATACTTGTATATATAAAAGTGATAAAAAAACAACACTATTCACCCACAAGCTGTATCACCATCACCATCATAACTGTTATACTCCTTTATTAACACAGGTGTTTTCTTCATTTGACTTTTTTTCCCTTTTATTATAATTCCAGGTAACAAGTCTAATCTATTTCAGGTAACAAATCTATTTTTCCTCACATTATGTTATAAATACCACACCTCAATAATATAGTAAATGTATATATATAAATCCAACAACAATCCCCTGCCAAATGCTATCAATGATAGTCTCTCACAGTTATTACAGATTCAAAACACAATTAGTGTCCATATTTAACACATATTACAAAATTTAAACACATATCCACCATTATAAATGAAATTCCACACTAATAGGTCCTTTGGTATGATCTTTTATATACAAAACTATTAACATTTGGTATTTTCATAAGTTTTCAACTGCCTCCCACATTAGTATACTTATTCTACCTGACATAATTTAACCATGTCATTTTGTACACCTACTTTACCTCAAAGGTATAAAGCTATAATTTAATTTTTCACTTTTCAATCTAGAAAAAAAATATGCATAAAGCTCACTAAGAAATACCTTTGATAATCAGACCACAATAATATAATAATGTATCTATACCAAGTATTAGGCCCTCACATTTTATTATTCATTTCTTAGTAACCCTTCATTTTGCCAAGTTTACTGTAATACTTGAAGGCTGTGAACAGTATATTTGTCGCTAAAATTAAGTTGTTTAACTTTTGGTCAGCTAGAAGCAGCAACTGGTTCTGCTTACTCAACCAGTGGAGACAAAAATCAACTAGCACATTTGTGCCAACTGATTTTTATTTGCACTATACGCTAATATTTATCAAGAAGTTTTCCCTAAAATTTATGAATGGTCTTGTCCATAGTGAAAGATGGACAAGTCCATTTTATATATTTAGCAGTGAAAAGGGTTAATTTTGAAATATTAGAAACTGAGCAGCCTATTGTAAAAGATTCTGATGCAACTATAAGGTAACCTAACATTCATTGAGTAAAGAATTGATGGTAAAACTGACATATAAGTACAGGTACTCGATCAATCTTAACAGGGTCAAGTGGAGTTTATTTGATAGAATTAAACCATGAACATTTAAAATATTTGACAAATTGAGTTTACTTCAACTGTCACAATGACAGCCAAGGGGAAGATGAAGTATGTAATTCTATACAATATACCCCCTAACATAATAACTCTACTTTACTCAGTTAATTGACCTAATAGTTGATCAGTGTAATGTCACTTTTCTAATGGATACTGTGAAACAAATTCAATGCCATCGTCCAGTTAGCTTAGTTTGTAGAGCACTGGAGTAAGTTGGGCAACCCTGGAGGGTTGTCTGGTTTGATTCCCTGATGGTGCAGGTCACTTTTGTTGAGACTGACCATGAAATCCTTTCTACAGTCATCTGTATTGTACTTTTTGCTTTGGCATGTACAGAAGTGCACTAGAACTTGTAAACTGCTTGACAGCCTGCCCAAGAACAATGCAGTGGCTGAAATGTCCTGTTAATTCAAAGTGGCATCAGGAGGGTAAACTACCAAAACCACCAGTATCATTTTCGGAACCTACAGGTACTGATTTCACCTAACTACATTCAATAAAGTGTATATGTAACAAGACTGCATGGGTTACCAAGACATTCAATGTATAAGAAAAATGGTCTGGCCTTCTACCCTTATATTTCTTAAATTGCATCACCTTCTCCTTGAACATGGTATACAGGTGCATAGTTTATCTGTAAGTTTTTCAAATTAACTAGCACCAATACCAACAAGTCATTGAGAAACAAATGTTTTAAAGAAAGTATACTTAAAATCTTTAAAAATACAGCTGTCCTATGGGGAAATATAGCTTATAGGTGGAGCAATTTCTCCCCAATATTTAAGCTTGTTCAGCAGAAATGGTACAGCATGAACTATAGATGCTTGAAAACAATGGTAAAGTATATACCTGTGAGCATGGTTTGTGATGGTAGAGATACCTACCTACAGTTACAGTAACTATCCTACTTGAGAGATATACAGATATGAATAATAATGAAGCTTCACATATTATATTCCCCTATACCCTTCCCAGCATGTATCTTCAATAACTTAATACCTGTATAATTTCACTGATACTTCTTATCTTTTATCTTCATAGGTATATATTTTTTTTTTCATTAATATTCAATTTTTTTGTCAACCAGTTTATGTAAATCTAGGTATATAATTGCACTGAAGTGAAACCAAGGTGAACTTCTTTTCACTATTTGTGCCAATAATTTAAATCTTACCACTAATTTGTATGACATCTTTCATCTATATACTTATATATATAAACCATACATGTTGAAATATCCCTTCTATAATAATACAATTAGTAGTACTTCAGGGAAAGATTTTTATTTTGTTTGGCAGAGATACTTTATTATATTTAATGAGCAAGATTTCATTATTTACACAAAACTAGCTTAAATTAAGTAAAATTAACCACCTCTATACCAATATATTATAATGAATGCTCCCTCAGAGTCTAACAGTATCATTCACCCCTCCATCATCAAAATCTTCAATGTTGTAATTACAAGAGTACTGTTTATAGAACCACCTTGATCTACTACTTGATTAGTACATGTACATGTATAGTCAAACCTGTATGAGAAGACCACAACTTAAAACAGACAGCATAAGCCAATATTGTCACTACAGGCAACCATTGTTTAAAATTTCCCCATTGAAAGAAACTATGATAAAATAAAACTGGCCATCCAACTGTAACCATTAGGAACATATCTTCAAGCGTTAGAACACTGGCTTATATAGAAACATATGACTGTATTGTAGACATCTTGTCATGATTTTACAATGTATGGTGTTGACATTTTAACTTGTAAATTATACAGTATATAACTTCCAGCTAACTTTCATGTTATAAAATTAATGCTTATATCTAATTAGTTATTGATTTATACTAATTAGTAAAATAATTGATTCATAATGGATTATATATTATGATATAAACACTGTCCTTCAATCTATGTATCTAAATGTTTCCAGTTAAATTATAAATGAGAAACTGATATCAAGCTAATGGTGTTAATGCATTTTGAAAATTAACAATTTTATACTAGTTACCTTACTCCCTAAGGTGCATTACTAACTCAGCCAATCAGTCAAAAACTGGTTTTGAATCAAAATTAATTTGTAACACTTTAAAGTAAAGTTTAACCTTCTTTTAACTACCATAAAAGCTTTACTATCAAAAGTTCAAACACCATATAAAGTAATAAAATATGCAAACTTGTAAATATATACAATCTTAAACATGTTCATGTGAGAAAGTATTCTATCTTAGTAAAAATAAAATTTCAATAAGCTATTAAAGTGACACTGTGAAATTCTCCCTGCAGACATTCAATAAGTATGATTGTGTGATACACTGCTTCAGTTACTGTAATATTTATCAACTGTTAACTACCAGGGTAACTGAGGCACAAAAACATTTGTACAAGTTATCAACTCGGAACAACTTACAGAACACTCAGGGATTTGTACTTAGTATGCAGTATTCCACAACCTAAAGGACATCAATGCATGCGTCAAGAAAATGAATAAGTGAATGAATCAATTTAAATGAATTTAAATGTTCCAAGTAAGGGATTAAGTATACAAGCCCTTGCAGAATTTACATGTTCCAAGAAAGGGATTAAGTATACAAGCCCTTGCAGAATTTACATGTTCCAAGAAAGGGATTAAGTATACAAGCCATTGCAGAATTTAAATGTTCCAAGTAAGGGACTAAGTATACAAGCCCTTGCAGAATTTAAATGTTCCAAGAAAGGGACTAAGTATACACACCCTTGCAGAATTTAAATGTTCCAAGTAAGGGACTTAGTATACAAGCCCTTACAGAATTTAAATTTCCCAAGTAAGGGACTAAGTATGCAAGCTCTTGCTTAATTAAATGTCCCAAGAAAGGGACTAAGTATACAAGCCCTTGCAGAATTTAAATGTTCCAAGAAAATGACTTAGAAGTATACAAGCCCTTGCAAAATATAAATGTTCCGAGAAAGGGACTAAGTATACAAGCATTTGCAGAATATAAATGTCACAAGAAAAGGACTACGGTAAGTATACAAGCCCTTGTAGAATTTAAATGTTCCAAGAAAGGGACTAAGTATGTAAGCCCTTGCAGAATTTAAATGTTCCAAGAAAATGACTAAGTATACAAGCCCTTGCAGAATATAAATGTTCCAAAAAAGGGACTAAGTATACAAGCCCTTGCAAAATATAAATGTTCCAAGAAAATGACTAGGTATACAAGCCTTTGTAGAATTTAAGACGGCATTGATGAAGATCAGCTTGTAGATTAACACACAGGCTTAAGTTAACAGACTTTATTGTGGTGGCTGCTGAAAATCTCATAATATTATTATAAGAATCTTACACCGGCTGCCGGTACAGACCGGAATATCTAGCTCGAGGGCGGCTGTTTACGGCGGTAACGAGGCTCTGCCGAGTTTCCGCTGTAAACAGTCACCCGAGAGCTAGATATTCCTGTCTGTACCGACAGCTGGTGTTTGATTCTATTTCTTGCATATAACATATCAATTATTTTCGGAACAGAAATTATGAAAACTGATATTCTCATTACCCACTTTTTTCTTATAGTAGCGTATGAACATACAACTTCATTTATAACGGAAAAATGACGTCATCTTAAGAACACGATTCATTCATAAAAGGCGCGCGTCAATGACGTCATTTAAAGCACGCGACTTGTCTTACATGGGGGGTGTAAGACAGAGTTTTCTAGCACCAGTGTAAACGGTAGATAATCCTGTCTGAGATGCAAGAAAGATATGTTCTGCCTGGTCTACCATTATATTGGGAGCAAACACCTGACAATAATTTTTTTCTATCTAAGCTCCAAGAAAAATAAAAAAATCAATACAAAAGAATTATCACAATGAAATGAATTTCAAATTTTATGGTCCTCAATATTTGAGTTGACTATGTATTATTGGTAATAAAGATTTCTATTTACAGTTTATATGACATATTATAGTGGAAATAAGACAAATAGTTAAAAAACCAACAAATTCTAAATATCAATATCATTATTTATTGTGGTATTATATAAGATTATATAACCCCAGCTGCTAGGTAAGGGTGATAAGGGTTATATTATAAATGTCTGTTTATATTATGGCCATATAACCTATAAAGAATAATTATCTTGATAACAAATTTATAATAATTTAATACTAATTCTTTTATTTGAGAAAAAACTAAAACTTAAGTCATAAATTTAAAGCAGTATGTATGTGCATGTATTTTAGGCTTAATGATGGCTTGCACTGTGAGGATGGACCCCTAAATTTAAAACAGTTCTGTATGCAGGTTATATAAACATCTTGATTATCAGAATGGACCAATGAAAATCGATGTTACAAACATCATGTTATACTATAAAAGATCATACAGCTCCTATAATATTGAAATGTTACATAATTTCTTTCTATCATGTGATACAACCCAATGTCATCAAAATAATTGTTATTCATAAATAATGCTGACATGGGGCCTAGTCAAAAACATGTTTAACTGTGACAGTTTTTATAGTGAAGAACTACAAGTGAAATAACTTTACTGTATAAATACTAGATTATAACTTGTTCACAATTCATTAGGAATTTTAATATCATAAATAAATTATACAATCCAGTGTAATTTTTGCACACATTATAATAATTATTTGGATTCTATAATTTGATACTGAAATTCTTTTTTTCTGTATTATTTCAGATTTATTACAACTGAAATTATCTGCGTTTTTGTTGGTATAACCATATTCTAAATTTCTTTTTTAAAATGAAAAATTTCTTTTTTTGTTATTTGGCTTCTAAGCAGAACAAAATATGAGAATGGGTAACATTTATGTAGCATAAAATTACAATTTTCATAAATATTTAGAAAATATAAAATTGTGTTGTCATGGTAATGCTGGTTTGCAGCAGTATCAGATAGTTTACCTATCTTTATAGAATTACCCAGTGAAATATAATATAATATGATGTAGGTGTGAGATATTTCTACTAACATAATATGACAAAATGCTATTATGAAATGAGGGCACCTGTTTAATATAACATGAAGAAAATAACATGCAAAATATGAAACTTAGAAGACAGAACAGATCATTTATATGGTCAATTCCAGGGTAACATGATTATTTACCTAGGGGAACAAGGTTATAAGCAGTCACTAGGTTACTTGTTTGTTGTTTTTATGTCCTGCATTTTTTATGCTGATTTTAACACAATTTTTCTCATATCACGAGGGTTAATCCACTTAGCCAGCTTTTCTGGGTAACTAACCAGTAAATTACCAATTTCGCTGCAATTGACTGGCTACAACATTGTACATTATTTATCAACAGTGAAAGACGAGTGGACAAATAACCATTAGACTCAATATCCAAAATTTACTGTCACAAAGAAATTACGCCCTAGCCGAAGGATCGAACTAGCACCCCCTGCCTTACTAATCTGATACTCTCCCCATTAATCTAAGCAGACAGACCACTAGGTCACAAGGATTGTCAATCTTTAATGATCAGAATTATCTTCTGCTTCAATGAAAATGTGTTTTAACACAAATAGCATGTTATGATACAGAATTAAAACAGACAAGTATCACTATATTATGTAACCAATATCTGTCACACATATCATTTAAAATCCCATGATTAAGCAATTCTTTATTAAATAGGAAATGAATTTGCAATTTTGAAATTAAGAGATATTTAAAAATTAAACTAGATCTTTTTGCTTCACTATTTATGAAGTTCAATACTGTTATACAAAGAGAGATTTAAATCCCTACAAAGTAAAGTGGACCACACAGTATTATCAAATCTTTAAAACACATTTTATAAATACTTAATATATCAACATTTTTGTTTCATTAAATGTATTCTTCAAAGTAATGCAATTATCCAATATTAGGGATGGGGTTAGAAAATTCTGCATATAATACCATTTCTGATATTTATAAATTATCCAATATCATGCTCAAATTTGACCAGAAGCCATGGAAAAACTTCCACATTCATGATAAGTAAGGAAAATAACAGTACTAAAGTTAAAGGTCCACTTACCCGAAACTCTTCAAGGTAGAGATTACAAAGGTCTTTATTCTGTATAACTTCCGTCTTGCAAGTCTCGTCCGACAGTCTCGTGAAACTGTTGTCAGTACCCTCCATCCAGTTAAAGAATTCTTCCAGCGCCAGGTAAAATTGTTCTGGTGTCTGTACCGTCTTTTCTGCTGCCTTCAAATTGTTCGCCAGTCTACAAAATGAGTTAATATCTCATAAAATATTTTCTAGACTGTCTTTTAAAATATTGTGCTAATAATATAATTGAGACGCGTCACTACAAAACCAACATAGTGCGTTTGCGACCAGCATGGATCCAGACCAGCCTGCACATTCGCGCAGTCTGATCAGGATCCATGCTGTTCGCTATCAGTTTCTCTACTTGTAATAGGGTTGGTTAGCGAACAGCATGGATCCTGATCAGACTGCGCAGATGCGCAGGCTGGTCTGGATCCATGCTGGTCGCAAACGCATTACGTTGGTTTTGTCACGACGCGGCTAATATAATTGTAATTGAAACCCTTCAGGAATATCAAGATGAAGACGGAAGTTAGTTTAATCCAAACATATTTATTTAAGCTTGATTGCGAAACAAGTTCTTGCAACTGATATTAATCACTTTGGAGTCCGCTTCCTGGAACCAATCAGTACTAGTGTCATGTGAAGAAAAATGGTTGTGACACAAGTAGGGCTCGAACCCATGATCCCTGGATTGAGAAGCAGACAACTTAACCTCTAAGCCATCACTCCTTTAACTTAAATGTAAGTTGGGCAGTTTACAGTATAGAGCCTGGTCTGGCGTGACTGTTCCAAGGACTGTTCAAAATTTAAAGCAGGGTAAATATATTTCAAAATATTTTGCAGATAAAGGGTACATAATTAAAAATTTCATTACCTATTAAGTAGAGCAGACCATCTGTTCATGATTTTCTCTAGTTGTAGTTTTATAAGACTGGTGTCATCTTCTCTATACTCCTCTATCAGCTTGTTGGCAAGTTGTTTCAAATTATCAGCTTTAACCTGCCAGTCCTCAACCTCAGCTTGTAATGTCTGTAATACAATAGTCAGTCCTTTAAAGACATAATCAAATATTTCATGCAGCCTTCAATTGCAAAATCTTTCAAGCAATGTTAAATAGCAAAAGATTTAATTTCCTCTGTTTTTCACACATTTAGGACCTGTTTAAAACCCTTACTTATTGTAATTATGTTGTGTACATCAGGTGAGGCCCACATGGAAGATCGGGAAAACGAATGTGTAAGTCTTGTTAAATAAAGTCATTACTTACTTACCTACTTACTTACTAAACCCTTAACCTGAAACAGATTTAACGAAATTGGCCATATAAATTTTAGGGATATCAATTTAAAGTAAGAAGTTGGTCAGCCAACAATATAGAGCCTGGTCAAACTGCATTGGCATGCAGGCTGGTCTGGCTATACACTGGTGGCAAAGGCAAAACACCTAGTTCAGTGTTAATTTAATTATCTATCTGCCATAAAACCAACGAACAGCTTTATTACAAATGTTCCTGAAATCTGAACCATAATAATCTGCAAGCAATTAAAGTCAGGTCATTAAATATGCAATCTAGTGTTTAATGCAGCCATAAGTAGCCATATATTTCATTAAATTGTTAATTCTATTTGTCTGCAGTATTTTGCGCAAATTCAACTAGGGTATGATGCTCTATAACGTTAAATGAATCAACTGGAATAAATTGATTTGTCTGTTTATAGAATAGGGCTCAAAAACATGTCTCCTTATTATTTGAATTAAAAACCTCATTCTCTTATATATCATCACGGGTACCTCAATATTGACTGGTTTCACATTTTTTTCTGACCATGGTTTGAAGATAATTAGCTCAACTTAATGCTTAAAGGGACTCCACTGAGGTTTAAAAGCCTAAAAACATAACATTTGAAAAACGAAGTGTGCGAACAATCTGAAATTTTGCACAAAGATTAGTGGTCTAAACCTACATCAAATGGTACATTTATCTGGAAAAAATATTTTCAGTCCCATCATGTCAAAATACCTCAGTGGAGTCCCTTTAAAGTACAGAACAAAAGTGAAGTTTTATTTTGAAAAACTATCCACAATTTATTGACACAAGAAAACAAAGGAATAGTTCCTTCTATCTGAACACCCTGAGCTATATCAGTTTTAAAAAGCTTAAACAATAACAGGGAAAATTATTATCATACTTGTGACATAAAATTGAGAAAAAAATTGCAAATCTTATGTCACTTTTATTGTCCCTTCTTCATTTGGAACTTTTTTTACTATACATTTACTATATATTTTCTATATATTTTCACAAACTGTCTGTAGAAAACATAAAACAATGCTGACTAGACAGTCATTATAGATTAGCCATTCAAAACAGCTCTGTCTTAATTCTTTCCCCCCAAATAAGACATTGTAATGTTTTTTACTAGCCTTTTATTATTCCCCAGTATAATAGTGCCATCATCCATTCCCAGCAATATAACCCGGAGTTGATAGTTTTTCACATTTTCTAAGTTTGTACCAAATTATTATGACATTTATCTCCCTTGGTGATATAAAAGGGTAGTTCTCACTTATGGAACTGAATAATTAACAGCTTTACAACAAAAATGATTTAATAATATTTGTTTCTAGCACGGTGCTACCATTATTCTAGAATTTAGATGTCAATCCCCATTATTGATTTGTTTTCAGAGTTTTTGTGACAATTGGGACCTTCCATTATGAAAAGAAGTACAAAGGGACAAAATCATGTATGCTATACATTTTGTATTCATTTTATCAAACAGATTTATCTCCCTTCCCCAACTATATAAACTAGTATTGGCTTAAAATAATAATAGAATGTTTAGTTTGTTGAACCATGGAATACTTAGATTTTACCTTGTTTTGTTTGTTAAACCATGGCATACTATGATTTTTACCTTGTTGTGTTTGTTAAGCTATGATATATTAAGACTTGACCTTGTTTTGATTATTTAACCATGGCAAACATAAATTTTTACCTTCTTTTGATTATGAAATCATGGCATCATTGTGATTTTTACCTTGTTTTGTTTATTTAACCATGGTATACAAAGATTTTTACCTTGTTTTGTTTGTTGAGTCTTCGTGTGTTAAGGTTGGCTGGAGTATCGGTACTGAGTTCTTCCTCTACGGTCACTAACCAGCGGTCAAACTCGGCATACATTGCATCAAATTGGTGACATTCTAGTAACATATCATCTAACTCTGTCTGTCTCTGATGTGCCTTTAATACAGCTTGATCCCAGTGTTCCTGTAACTTGTCAGCTGTAATAAAATACATACACATAGTTCATATAATACTGCATGTTATATAACACTGCATGTTTGTAATATCACTTTTCATTGGACAATCATGACATTTACATGGTTTTATAATATATTATACATGGCTGCTGTCAATATTTGAAGAAACCTCTTTTTTGCTCTAAAATAGGAAAACTGCTATATTATAAATTTGTTATAAGATTCTTGACAGGTTTAATATGGCAATATACAAACAACTGTTTACATAGGGCTTTATTATACTGCACGTTTGTAACATCATTTTTCATTGGATAATCGTGACGTTTATATAGTTTTATATACACGGCTGTTGTCGTTTCATGAAGAAATCTTACTTTTTTCCTCTAAAAATGATGCTTGCTGTATTATAAATTTGTTATAAAGATCCTCGACATGTTACATGGCCGTATATAAACGGCTATTTGCAATATAAACGTAACTCCTTTTCCTGTACTGCTAAAATAACAACAAACTGAGACACAACACAACATTTGCTTTAACAAATCTTCACTAAATCAAAGCATGCTATAAGGCAACACTTAAATTTATTTACCCTTTTCTCTTAATGTGCGTTTCTCGTCATCACTTTGAGATCGTTTACGAAGATTCTCCGCCTTCGAGAGAACCTGTGCTAACTTGGCTTTCTTGTTGTCCATATCCTGTAGGAATCCCTTCAAAATAGAAAACATACAAAATTTATATTGATTGTATTGTATAGACCTTGTAGAGGCTGTTCATCTGTGTCAGTAGTAGAATCTGGATCATCTTGGTTTGAAATTAAATCTAAGGCAATATGTCACTACATTTGGACAAAAAATATCAACGTCATTATGTATGCTACCAAGGCTGCAATTGTGTCATTATATATTCATGCCATCATGCATTTTCCTTTACAATGGCTATTTTTAATGACTGAATGCTATAAAAATGAATTAAACTAATAATAAGCTGACAGCTATGTCACAGACATGCAGACATGCTTTTATTCATGAACTTTATCCAAAATTTAATGATAATGTGATTTGTCAAAGTAACAATGTAAATACCATTTTTAACTCAAGTTTAGCTCCTAACCCATTAATGTTACATCCATACATTTTGAAGTTTTGATGTATTATTTCCTTAATTTATTTAAAGTTTTGTTACATTTTAACAAAAGATAATTACTAATTTCTATCATTGTATATTAAACTACATCTAATGCTAATAAAAAATAATCATTGTATTAGGCAACCATGAAATATTGATATTTTTGTTACAATACATAAGTCCCCAAAATTTCAAACAAACTACAAGAACCTGTACATAAGGTCAAGGACATAAGCCCCTCAAAGGTGTTACTATCTCTAGTTATCAATCATTAGCCCTCTCAAACATGGAACCATTTTTTACACATGCAATCACCCTCTTGCCAAATCTACACAGACAAGACCTGTGAGGGGTTCATAACTGCCGAATGAAACTGATCATTAGGGTGTCCAGTCAACAACAAGGTCCAAGCTTTCGAGTTCTAGACTGCAGTTATTTTTAATAATTTATTTCTATAAAGTGACAGTTGTTGCCACTACAGCAGCTTAAACAACTTCAGATTGTAAACCAGTCTCACATGCTTATGTATGATTGGTTATTCACTTTTATATCAATTTTGAATTAACCAATCAGGAGTGAATTCTTGGAAACTTATTAACTTCCTGTATTTCATTTTTCTGAATTTATAGGGCAGGCAAGAACATGCATGATTGATGATGTGTTATGGCTGATGGATGATGATGAAATATTTATACAAATATTAACAACATAAAAACACTATGACATTAGCAGCAACAAATAAGACAAAAAAATAAATTGCAAATTAAACAACAGAGATAACATGCAGTTCATTTTTAGTTTTAAAAATTAAAATAAAGTTTATATTCATTCAGAAATATGCATATAGAACTGATTTACTCTTTACTTAATTTGTCATTCATCTTCACTTTTTTATTAATGAAAATTAGATCTTTAAATCATAATATAATTAAATTTAAGTATTTAATTTCATCAATTAAAGTATCTAATTTTATGAATTTAAGTATGGTACTAATTCCATCAATTTATGTATCTTATTTCATCAATTAAAGTACCTTGTATCTAATTTCAACAATTAAAGTACTTTGTTTCTAATTTCATCAATTAAAGTACCTTGTATCTAATTTCATCAATTACTTTATGTACCTTGTATCTAATTTCATCACAACCTTGTATCTAATTTCATCAATTAAAGTACCTTGTATCTAATTTCATCAATCAAAGTACCTAATTTCATTAATTAAAGTACCTAATTTCATTAAGTAAAGTACCTAATTTCATCAATTAAAGTTATTAAGGAAAAGCTAGCATTAGGAATCCAGTATTAACCAGCACCTACATTCAACACAACTGTTAACAAACAAAACACAAGAGACCCAATAGAGACATAATTGCCCACCTGAGCTGAAGGAGTTTTTCAAAAATGTGTTTTATTCCAAATGTTGTTGCTTGAATGAAAGATTTATGGCCAAAATAATGATATAAAGTGATTATTTAAATGCAAAATGTTTTTTTGTCTTTTTAAATACAATCTGGAGACTAAGAGATTCATGAACATTTAATGCCATCCCTCAATAAACAATCATAATAAAATGGAAAAAGGTGTGCTTGCAATGACTTTCAGGAGAAAAAAAATTACACTAATAAGCGTCGATATACACCTTCACTATGTTTTGTTTATAATGATTACAAATGGTACAAAAAGGGCAATATATCAACATTATACATGTATATACACATCATAAATTTTCTTGTTGTAAATTAGGGATTTTTTGTCAGGTATACTGTGCTCAGGTGGGGTAACTATGAATTATGACAGGGAATGTTTCAGGCAATATAAAATCATCAGACCTGTAGTAGTTTAAGTTCAGAACCTATATCCTTAACTAGGTTCTCTACTGCTTCTATTTCAACTATGCTCATTTCAGGCATGTCTAAATTTTCACCTGTGATATCCTGAAATTAACATTTGGTTATTGAGAGATGAAATGTAGAGCCAATATTTAACTTGTTACCTATGTTCAATAAGTAACCACAGGGCTGTAATGAACTCATGTACTTTGGTATTAATCTTTTAAAGTTCAAATTTCCCTACAAAATATAAATCCTTCACAACTGAAAATCCTGCAAGCGAAATTACATTTTTTTGATATTTTTGCAGGTGAAATATTTCAAGCTAAGCAAATTCTGTAAAAGACACAACTGACCCTAACATGATCAACAAAGTAACTTGAATATATGTTTCTTAACTCCCAATGTCAATGATTGTAATTTCTTTAAAGACAACTCTAGAGTGACTGCATTATTGACTGACCTTATAAGACAGTGAGTGTGTTCAAAGTTTATAATAAGGGTCCATCCGCCCTTTCAGCCACTAAGAGTTCTGACCCCATATTAGACAATGACATAATTTAGGGTAAGTTCAGATTAAAGTCAATTTAATTTACATAACAAATGCCAAGTTCTAAACTATTCTTGTTATATAAGTCTTATTGTTTGTATGACTGAGAGTATCTAAAAACTCTTTTATTTTAGTAATTACACATATAATTAGTCATATTACCGAAAGAAAACTAATGTCAAATTTCCCAAGACATCACATGACTTTCCTATTTCCGTAAAATTAGTTTATGTATACAGCATAATGTTTTATGTATGTGGTATTCGTCTTCAATATCTTGAGAGGTAACACAGTTTTTTGTTGTTGTTTGCTTACACATAATTTTGGTTAATTAGAAAATGGTATAAGTATATAATTCCATCTTTCTGTTAACTATATTCACAAAAACCTTTCCCTTATCTTTGAACAAACAAATCAATTAGGATTTTTACATCCCATTTTGCATGTTTGAATGGTATAACAGTCAAATCGCAACTGATCTATGTATAGAAATGTCGTTAATTTGTATCAATAGATTCCTGCAGAGTAAAAAACCACAAATTCATAAATATAAGTAAAACTAATTGGAAAGCATGATCTCAAGTCAATTTACTATAACTACTTACCATATTGTTTCTTTTAAGCCTACCTCTCTTATTAGTTACTAACCCTCCTATATTTAAAAATTGGTATGGTAACTTTTTGATATACAGTTTTATTGTATATTTAGTGGGAAAATTAAATCAGTAAATCTTAAAGGTCTCAAGCACTCGGGATGTTTATTAGAATAAATAAATCAACTTCAGTTACATATAAATCTTTGAAAATTGCAATGCTTGAAATGTGTGAGCATATATTAGAATAAATCTGTAACTTTTATTGAAACAAAGCCTGTCTGGTTAACTGAGATATATGTTTATATAATATAAATGTTTGTATGAGATCATTCCTTATCTCCTAATTCTCTAAATAAAACAATTATTTCATCATCATTCATACAAAGTTGCTGACAAAACTGACAATAAAGTTTGAAACAACATGGTACATATACAATATATGCTAATTATGAGGTTGGTTATTTTATCTTGCTAGCATTGCACTGATTCTCAAGCTTACAACAAATTTTTCTCACTTAAAGAACTGCTATTTTACTTTGGGTCAATATTTTATTTTAGGCATAGACTAAAAAAATAAATTTCACTGCACGACTATAATTTTGATGCACAGGCTATCAATAATACAATGTAAATTACAATATTCAAGTAGTTTAAAACATTTAACATATGAGCCATGCCATGACAAAACCAACATAATGGGTTTGCCACCAGCATGGATCCAGACCAGCCTGCGCATCCGTGCAGTCCGATCAGGATCCATGCTGTTCACTTACCAACCCTATAACAAGTAGAGAAACTGATAGCGAACAGCGTGGATCCTGATCAGACTGCGCGGATGCGCAGGCTGGTCTGGATCCATGCTGGTCGCAAACGCACTATGTTGGTTTTGTCGTGACGCAGCTCATATGTTCATTTCTCAGAATAGAGATCATAAACTTTATAACAATCACCTTATTTACATGACATTCTAATTTACATGATATTCCAATTTGTATATATAAGGAAATATTGTATTATTAAATTTATTATTTTCTAATTTTTAGCAAGAAAACATATTCTACATGATGTATAAGGAAAACTCAAAAGGTTTGTAAACAAAGATATGGTTTCCCGCAATTCAAAAACATAAGTTTGCAAAATAGTCCATGAAAATATATGAAGGGAAAGGCTTCAAGAAATAAAAACACCTTCACACAATAATAAATGAGGTAACAATGCTACATACATGTATATAATACATAAAGCAGGATGTATAACTAAAAGCTAATATATTCATAATATTTTCACACAATTAGTATTCTATTCTGAACAGCTGAGTAATTTCTTTTAGAATGACCAATCACCAATTACAGTAAATGGATGAATTATCTTAAGACATTAATTGCTAATTAGTTAACTGATCAATTTAATCTATTATTTCTGGTATATTTGCATTAATTCATTAAGGATTACAGACCCTCATGAGTATGAATGTCAGTCAGGTATTTTCTCAAATAATGAAGTTTAGCAGTGAGAAACACCAATTTTATTCGATATTAATTGATTCATAATTATGGGTCTGTAATCCTTAATACAAATAAAGGAAATGTTCAGTACTCACCTTTTGTTTTTTGGTCATCTGTTCAATCTCTTCTATATCACCTACTGTGACACGTTGAGACTTCAACATACGCTCCAACAACTTTAACCCAAACCGGAGTCGACTATTTTCT
>NW_026863659.1:0-23860 GCF_026571515.1 Ruditapes philippinarum | reverse complement strand
CCGGACGCCGCCGGACGAAAAGCGTGAATCAAAAGGCTCACCCTGTCACTTTGTGACAGATGAGCTAAAAAAGCTTAATGGATATACTGTTGGCTCACCAAATTTGATCTTAAAGGATGCCGATGTAAAGATGCCCCCTTTATTATGCACACGTTCCATTCCATCTTTCAACGCTTAGATTTTTGTCTAATTAGTATCATAAGAATAACTATTTTTTTTAAGAAAAAAATAGAACAACAACATTAACCCCCCCCCCAAAAAAAAATACCAAACAAAACAAAACAACAAAAAACAAACAGAAAGGTAGTCTAGTACTCGTTAACTCTCCAGGAACGATGGTTAGGAAACTACCCACTTATATGACTGAAATACTGTTGGCAAAGGGCGTCGTAAAATGAAACAAACAAACAAACAAACAAACAAACAAACAAACAAACAGAAAAACAATGAATTTCTCAGTGCAACAAAAATAACCAACATTCAATGTGTAATAAATGTCGTAAGAAATGGTATCAAGTTCTTGTTTCTATCTATTATAATAGGTTATATTCATGACGTTATTTAGATTTTACCTATAACATTTTTTTGTTAAGTATCTGTATCATATTCTGTCATGTTATTATATTGTATCTAATACTGTGTCAAAGACAATTTTCGCTCCTGACTGAAATGACATCTCAACATCTCACACTTTATAGAAAACAAATAAGATAATTATAAACAAGAACCATAAGGTACAAATCTTCCACCAGAGGTTTCAATGTGCCAAAAGGAATTAACTTGTAAATTGTATGAACACGCCTATTATTCCCAAAAGTAAACGCAATGCTTTGTTGAATTCACACGAATATCTTTTCACATACAAAGTGACCCATTTACTCGTATAATATTTACTTATCTTGTGTTAGTACATAATATTTTTGCTTTCATTGTTACTTGCTCACATTAACAAAATCTAGGTATCATGATCACACGTCCAAACATTCAATACTTTGTACGGGTGACCGTATCCTTACCTTACGTTAAAACATGCACTTCCTGGTGCGTGTGAAAACATTTTATACCTTGTACGGGCGAACTGATCAATACTAGACATGAAAACACGTAATACCTTTTACGGGCGAACTGATCATGACTAGACATGAAAACACGAAATACCTTGTATGGGCGAACTGATCATGACTAGACATGGAAACTGTCAAAACCTTGTACAGGTGATATTATCATGTCCAGATATGAAAACATTCAATATCTTGTACGAGTGACTTTATCGTAACCACATGGTCACATTTAAGACGGTGACCTACAAGAGTTTATGAATTGTACTGATGAAAATCCGTTATATATTCATCATTTTAACATATTTTCATCATTTTTCACTATTTCATCGACGTAGATATTATAAATGTCCTTTTTTAAGAAAACGCATGTCACTAAAAAGGGATGAAGTAAACGTACACGAAATATAAAGGAAATTGGACAAAAGAAAACGAGTTATAGCTGTGCTAAAAGAAGGCATATTCTTCGAAATAAATCCATTTGTAGTCTTTGATATGTGGGAAGATATATTAAACCAGCAAGCAGATTTTTTTCTGGTTCTACTCCAGACAGTTAAGTAAGACTGATGTTTTCTGTTGGTATTCCCCTAAAGGCTTCAATAAGCAGTGTAACATCTTGTTATGACACATTATAAAGTCAATTTGACATATTCACCAAACATTAAATATGCTTGGCGAGATAATAAAAGATAATTTCAGACAAAGATGCTGAACAATTATGGGCGATACAAAACGGAAATCTAATAATATATATGACAATAAAACATCGAGTTATTTGTTCAGCAAAATATTCTTGCACATATATTGAACAGACTCAAAACTAGTTAAACCCGCTATCAGCACATTTTAATAATCAGCAAACTGGAATAGATAAAAGTTCGAAATTTGGAATAGAAAATAATACTCTTTTTTACTTACAGTGTAAATTTGCAAACTTGTCTTTACAGTTATAACTTTATACAATAGTTTGATTGAAAGAATACTTTTAACAGAAATATTTTATATCAGGTTTATATCAAAGATGACTGTTTAAAATAAAAAAAATGCATTAGATTAGAAAATTAGAAAAGAGTTGTCTCAAGTCGTCGGCAAATAGCCTTTACAATAGATTACATTAATGAAACAATTATCTGTAAATTAATATATTATACGTTTATATATAGACAACATTTATTATTATTCTAACTTTATATTATGTCAGATGAAAGAATCAAAACTTCCTTGCTTAACTCGAACTTACAGCAATTGGTCTGTAACCACTCGGCCACGGACGCCCATATAATGCCGTTCTTGTAAATACCTAATTCAAAAAACATCAACATAGGGCTGGAATAGGGATACACTTTATTGAAGTACTGATCAGGCAGTTACAGTTATTATTGACTGTAACACTGCACGCAAAACTGAGATGATGTAACATTTAAACGAACATTAACGTAAAAAGACCAAATTGAACAGGCTCAATCAAACCGAGTCTGCAGCATTTACAATTTTGCCGTGTTGGGCTTTCTTTGAGGATTCTAATTTGTCTCTATTTTACATAAAATAATATAACGAATATGGAGGAAGACATTCAATAAAAAACGAAAACAATATCGTGAGAATTTATTAGCTGGTAAAGATGTGTATTGATTTCTCATTTTAAGTGCGGTTAATTGACCCTTTATCGAACCAATAAAATTAGACCATTAAACAGTCTGCCTATGCGAACGTTGGGGTTATAATGAGTTATAACTGGTCTATTAAATAGATAACGTTGATGCTTACTTGCCATGACACTTCAAAATCTATAAAACATATTAAATTGCAATTGCACATAACAGTTTATGTACTTATAAGGTTCGAATAACATTCAAACAGTTTTTTCTATCTTCGTATTTGTGACTTAAACATACTGTTCTTGTATAACAACGGACTTTAGTTATCGTAAAAATATCGCATTGATATTTCATTGCATTAATTTAGATGGTTGCTTATTAGAGTTCAGTTGAAAAGTGTAATAATTACATGATAAGAGCAACAAAAAACCATGAAACTTTAACTCGGAAAATAAAGTATTTGAATATTTCCTATATAAAGTTAATAAGCGACTCAGTCAGGCGTGAAATAAGGACATTTTTCTGTAAGCCCATAAGAAAGAGGGGCAATTCATCTTCGTAGTTTGTACACAAACATCAATAATGAGATATTGCATTTGCTGCATTGCGTATATGATCATTAAACAGTTGGGGAAGATATTAGACCTTTAGATTTATGATTTTATTGGGACCTATATTTCATTATGTTATTCAATTCCCCAAATGTACCATGTTACATAGTTTTGTCTGGTCTCAGCACAAATTGTAGACAACTAAACATTCTGATCATCATTATATCAAATTAGGAATAAGAATCAAGACTTATTACCGTGTCTTAACAAATCACCGACGACATTTTACAAAAGTTTTACAAGAGATTGGGCCACTTAGTAAGTAATATGTGGGACATATTAGATTATAAACAACAAAAGTAAAACCAAATGGAGAAAAATATATATAAATGAAAACGCTGAAAATGTGTCGGCTAGTCACGGGGGCGCGGAGCAAAACACGCTTTCTTGCTGGGCCGCGGGGCAAAGTTTGATAGATAAAACTTCGTCTACGGGGGAGCGGAGCGAGATTTAAGAAATAAAACTGCGGGGGCGCGAGTAAAACACGCTAATTAGCGGGGGCGCGGGGCGAAGTTTAATAAATAAACCTTCACGCCGCGCTCCGCTAATTAACGTGTATTCGTCCCGCGACCCCGCCAAGCGGCAAGTCGAAAAAAACAAAACAAGTTATAATGGTGGGGCGCGGAGCGATAACACGCTAATTAGCGAGGACACGGGGCGAAGTTAATATAATAAAACTTGTCGCTCTCAGCTTTGCTTTATAAAAATGACGGTAGGTTAGCTCGTTAGAAAAATTATTTAGATGACAATTATCCCAAAGGTTTGCCTTTTTCAAATGTTTGTAAAAACATTTTAACCTTTGGGTATTAAACACTTCTTGCATAGACATCTACTATATTTTGACACAATATTAAACTACTTTTACTTTCACAATTAGACATCACAAAATAAAAAATATCACTTAACCTTTGAAATCTACAACTTTATTTGCCACTGTATTTGCTAAACCGTTGCCATATAAATTATAGATAAAAGCGGTAATAAAACTATAAATATAGGAAGTAAAACTTTCGTGTGTGTAATAATAACGATTATTATTGGAAGCAAGTGACCCATTATAAAGATAAGGTTGTTTTCCTACTTGTGATGGCATTCAAGAGCCGAGTAAATAGCAATTACATCTGTAGATGAGTATGTCTTGTGGCCTCGTTGATGAAAGCAAGAAAGTAGAATACTATTATCTTAGCTCATTAAGCACAAAATATGATACAAAATAATGATTGTACATACAACAGGTAGTTGAGGTGATATTGCTTGTACATAAATAACACACAACTTTATGGGTAACAGTCAATATATTATCTATCTTACCAAAACTGTTACCCGAGGTGATGGCTCCTTACTAAGTTACTCTTCTTTTTCGATTGAGAGTTTATGTCGATATCTGCCAGTCATTTACCAGCTATTAAACCTTCAAGAGATTTTTTCTTGTTTGTTCAAAAATCAAATTAAAAACGAATCCATTGATACAGGTTTTGATTTTTACTGATCCTGTCACTGCAGCTTGTATTAAATCCATTTTTTTGCATAAATTGCTGGTCTGAACGTACAGGTTGATTAATACTTTCTTCCTCACGTAAAATAACACGTTGTACTAATGAAGTCTGTTAGAACCCTTTTTGATGTTGTAAGCTTTTTAACCCTTTTAGTCTGATAAAAAATCGATCACAGCCCCTCCCCCTCCCCAGCGAATCATTCGTAGTTTGTAAACTTTTCTTTTCAATCGAAGACGTTTTCAGACGACCCTAAAACACTCAATGTCACAATCAACAGAAATTTCTATTACTTATTGTATCTTTGGTGACCTTACTTACTGACTTTAGAATAATTAGACGTTGAGTTTAGAAAACAATGGCGACCAATGTACAGAATGATCAGGTTGAAAAAAATTATGTGATTCGTGTAACAGTACAAAACTCTCTTACACGTGGTTTTCTTGCATCAAGAACATAAATAACTTATTAAGGGGCGTCCGTGGCCGCTTATCCCTCACCGCTGTGGGTTCAAATCCCGACATGGACTTTGGATTCTTTCATGTGAAGAAGATATCCAACTAGCTTTCGGAACGTCGGTGGTTCTACTCAGGTGCCCTTTTGTGTCTGAAATAATGCACGGAAGGGCACCTGAGGTCTTCCTCCACCAGTAAAGCTGGAACGTTGTCATATGACCTATATTGTGTCGGTGTGACGTAAAACCCAATTAAAACAAAATACAAAACAAAAGAGCTTGTAGAAAATTAATAATAAAAAATATTCAGAAGTAATGATATGAAATGGCACACTAACATTCCTGAAAGGCATAAAGCCTAATACCTTTTTTGTTAAAGACAATAGGAATACGCAAGAAATTATCGTCTAAATTCCTTTGAGACATATGATAAATAATATTTTTTATAATATCTGAGAAATCTGAAAAAAGAAATGGATGAGAACAACAATGTGTTATGTTCAACTTTTTATTGTGTAAACTTTAATGAAGTTTGTAAGACGTGTACACATTGCACTTAGATAGGTTCAAAATATATCTTAATATCTAAATCAAATCTGTCTAGGTCTCTGGATGCTTAAAATGTATTTTGATGTCATAGTAATATATTTTATTTTTATCCTTTAATACCCTTCATAACTTTTCATTTCCATTGTTCTATTTTGTCGTCCAAAAGTCCAAATGGTTTTACAGACAACACTATATTTTTTATATAAACTGTAATTTTAAGATATTGTTGACTGACGAATGTGTAAATCATTAAACGACAGGAAACATACAATTTTGGCACTTTGTGTACCTTTGGACCAATTCATTTAAGGAAAAAGAGCATATTTTGTCAACACAACTCCTTTAAATAGATATTTTATGCATAGAGTCAAAATTGTCAAGTTTGGTCGATTTATAGGGAGATGTAAAAATTTGGATTAAAATCTATTTACATTTGCTGTACTTGAAAATTTCAACATAATAATTCAATCTGAGTTTAGAGTTTTAATTATTAAAACCAAACAATGGGCAGTATTGAAAAAAGTGTTCAAAACGTTCACAATGTTCTACTAAGGAGATAATGTCAAAATACAATACAGCTGAATAAATACAAGTATGTTGTCTAACCCGTTGGGAAATTATCAGAATAATCATGTTAGTAAACACGTCTCATATATGGTTGCTGCCTAAATAACTTAGCGGCATCTCTAAGATGTTAAATCTAATATAACATTGTCTACAACAAAGAGAAAAATGAGACTGAAATACAGAGTTTAAAACACTCATTTAAGGCATCTATAGAGAAGTTTATTATTCTGTATTTTTATTCAAGATTTTACCTAACAAGATATTCCTTTTCCTCAGACACTGACTCACTATTATATTAAATTTCTGCGGAATAAATCATATCATTTGTCACCATAAAGTTAACAGAATCATGTTAAATATGTTTGTTAATGCCAAACTTATTCTTTATTGAATAGAAAATAAAAAAGTAATTATTTTATAAACATAAACATGATTACGAGAAAGAACGCATTTTTTATTCAGATTAAATTTACATGTAAAAACTAAATATTGAAAATATGGCTTCGTGTTAACCAGATATAAATTTGACTTCAATAAAGTCACAGTGACTTTTCACTAATAACAGGGCAAACAGACTGATTTTCATTTAAAACAACAAGATGGTCTATACATATCTTTATTATGTAAGTTCAACCGGTAACTGCCAAATGTAAATAACACAACATGACATTAAATGTTAATAATAACACATCCTTCCAATAAAATTGGAATAAAAATCATCAACATTTTTGAAAAGTCAATAACTTAGGATAAGATATTAATGTCTTATGTTTTTATTATTTGTGACAAGATTACATTTATAACGTTACTAAGATATTCCCTGAAGCATTTTTTCGAGTAATATCGGTAACATCGTCTCTCAAATTTTATTGGATTATTTAATAAGTTTGCACATAGGGAGAATGCAGTAATTTATAAATTTTATTCAAATGTTTTGAATTACTTGTTCTACATCATTAAGATAAATTAAAGTTTTGATTTGAAGTTTTTCATGACTTCTTTTAACAGCAATATGTTCTTTCTCCCTGAAATTTGTGCACTTCTCCTCAGTGAGATCTATCTACCGACACAGTTTCATGTTGATAGCTGTCATTGTTCCAAAGTTATGCCCTGGACAAAGTTCAGAGTGTAACAAGAGCTGTCACAGGAGACAGCCAAGCTCGACTAATAAAATACTGGACGCAGTAAGGAGGACAAAACTATGAAAGAAAAACCAATTATGTATAATTATGTATTAAGTTATAGTAAAAAAATATCATTTGTTAACATAAATTCCAAGATCAAGGGGAATAATTCTAGATAAAGTCATGCTAGAGTTATGAACTTTTCACACAACTTGTGTGTAATGATAAGAAATATATATTTAAAGTTTGAAGTAGATACCTTAAAAAGTAAAGAAGTTATAATATTTCTTAAAGAAAATCCTAAGTTCAAAGAAAGATAAATCTGTAAATATTGCTTCAAGAGTAATTGATGATAAGGAATAAGTATTTGAAGTTTGAGGTAGATACCTTTAAAACTAAAAAAGGTTATAGTAAAAAATAAACATTTTTCTAGTAAAAAAATCTAAGTTTATGGGGAGATAATTCTTGCAATATTAGTGCTAGAGTTATGAACCTTGCCAGATAAGATGTGGATGATGATAAGTTACATATATTTGAAGTATGAAGTTGATCCCTTTAGAAATAAATAAGTAACAGTAAAAAATAGTATTTTTTAAGGAAAATTCTAAGTTCAAGAAGAGATAGATCTGAAAATATTGGTTCTAGATTTATGAACCTTGTCACATAAGATGGGGATGATGATAAGGGGATGATGATAAGGTACATATATTTGAAGTATGTTGTTGATCCCTTATGAAATAAAGAAGTAACAGTAAAAATAGTATATTTGAGGAAAATTCTAAGTTCAAGGGGAGATAAATCTGAAAATATTTGTGCTAGAGTTATGAACCTTGTCACATAAGATGGGAATGATGATAAGGTACATATATTTGAAGTATGAGGTTGATCCCTTAAGAAATAAAGAAGTAACAGTAAAAAATAGTATTTTATAAGGAATATTCTAAGTTCAAAGGGGAGATAAATCTGAAAATATTGGTGCTAGAGTTATGAACCTTATCACATAAGATGTGGTTGATGATAAGGAACATATATTTGAAGTTTGAAGTTCATACCTTAAGAAATGACAAAGTTATAGTGAAAAATATTTTACTGCACCAAAACTTTAATCTGAAATCTGGACGCGGACGTGGACGCCGACGCCGGGGCGAGTAGGACAGCTCTCCATATACTTCGTATAGTCGAGCTAAAAATGAACAAAGGCCAATAACTCCACAATTAGGGTAGGCATGGTTATGGGTCTTCCACGCTGCACTTCCACTTAGTAAGATATATCTACCTATAAAGTTTCAAGTTGATACCTTTAATAGTTCTCAAAATATGTCCAGGACAAAATTTAAAGTGTAAAATGAGCAAAGGGCAATAAGTCCAAAAGTTTGGAAGAGACGTTAACGGTTCTAAATCACTGCACTTCTACTTAGTGACATTATATACCTCATACGCTTTATAGAGTTCTCAAATTATGTCCCGGGCAAAGTTCAAAGTGTAGGAATGAACAAAGGGATATTTCTCCAAAATAAGGCATAGCTGACTTATGATTTTCGAATTGCACTTCTATTTAATGAGATTTACCTACTAAGTTTCTTGTTAATACCCCTTGTGGTATGAGAGTTATGTCCCGGACAAATTTCAAAAATAGATAATTGTAAAAATTATATACATTTTATCAACAAAAACAAATGAGTTAATTTTTAACAAAACGTTCATAACTTCTAATATACGCACGATTTTAAAACAAAATATTAATGATTTTGTGTAAATGACATTCGACTTTCTTCGTTAACGTATGTATATATATGTTGTTTTATTTCATGGAAACAAGCGACGCTATGTGATTGAATAATTTAAAAAAAGATTATTCGTGTAGGTGGTAAATATATGTTTATCTAAATTTGTATTTTTATAAACCAATCAAGAACTTTAGATGATAATTTACATATATAACAGCTAAATGATAAAAATATAGATTGAATGTGATATCACGTTAATGCCTCGTGACTGTTGGTTAAATAAAATTCAACCTAGTTTAATAATTAAGAATTTAACCCTTTAACTTATTTAAGTAAATTGTAATATTTTAATGTGTAAATCAATAGTGCACAATACAAACTACATTTTTTCCTATTATTCTTTTCAAATTTAAATGCATGGACTTTTGTTGATCGTATAGCTATTTGTATTGTGATAGGCTTTGCATGGTACGGACTATTTGATAATGACAAAAACAAACCATACTAGTTTGATTTATAAGATAAAAATTCACATGATCATATGTCACGTACTATTAAAAGCACATGACATTATATGATATAATCTTAACTTAACGTACAACATGTTTTACTTTTGCATAGAATTTAAGTTTAAAAAAGAGAAGAACTTGATATTTAACAAAATGAACAAATGCTAGGTTCATTTTTCAGGATCTATCACAATTCTCAATAAATGTGTCCGTGTAAATCCGACAAAATTAAAAAAATGAGTTCTTCCGCGAACACATGTTTCTAACAGAAAGTATTATCACGTCACTGTTCCTGCCAAAATATTATGCTCTTCGAAAAGTTGGATCACAATCGATATAGCTTACACTGCCTGGCCTTTTATTAATCATATTGACAAAAAATTATCCGATACCAGATGAACAAATCATTTATTGATTTATTGAACTTCAAAATCTGAAATTGGATTTTATGATTTTAACGTACTTAATGACATCGATATATTTTATAAATGTGTAATGGATATAACCAAAACATCTTTCCAATGCGAATGTCTAGAAAATGATATTGAAAATAATATAACTATAATAAAGCACATCAGTTTGTCTTTCAAAGGCGGTCTGCCTCATATTTAGAGCTCACATCTGTCTATACACCTTTAAGACATTGCATTCAGGTGAAACTAAACTGCTTATATACATATTGTGTTTTTCAATATCTAAACACATTGCGATTGGATATTGTAAACCATCTTCTGCGCTTAAAAGCAAACTTGCTTTGCTTAGATCTGTCATCATCTCGTAGATGGCATGGTGGTGATGACTACAAACATAAAGCGACTTTTGTGGTGACGGAATTACACAATACGGCCCATAGAGCTCCTTCGAGTACACCGAAACACAATTACCTTCCATATCAATGGAAAACAGCGTGTTTCCTTTAATGGGAGATACGTAAATGATATCATCATCAAAATATACTGCTCTACACCCTTTATCTTCTTCTGGGTCATGCTCTTTCATTTTGATCGTTTTTAGAATTTCTCCTGCTTTGTTAAGAATATGAAATTTATTTTCAATCCAAAGTGATGCAAATATTTTTTCATTTACAAACTTGATAAAACGATACAGGCTTACCGTTTTAATTGTTTGAAATATGCTGAGTTTATCTTTTGTAACTGAAACCAACAGTATACGGTAGCAGTTTTCTAACACAACAGCAACTGTTTTACTTGAAACATTTGTGATTCCGAACGGGCTGGCATCTAGTACTAAGAAGTCTGTTATCATGTCACAATCAGTGTCATAAAGTTTAAGACTCATATTATTATAATCACAAAGGACAAGTAAACTGTTTGTCACAAAAACCAAAGCATAAATGCAACAGTTATCTTCCTCACTTAAACCTTTAACATCAATGTCACGAACAAATGTGAACTCCTTTCTGCTATTCAAAGGCGTTATATCCTCTTCAAAGGCATTTGACTTTGCTGTAGTTGAAGTGCATATTTTGCCAGTAAATATTGCTATTTCTTCCAATTGATGGTTCTTTGATGATTTGCTCCGTGAATGACTTTTATAGCAAGTTATACACAAGCACTCGTTACACTCCTCGCAAAATCCAAAAGATTCCACCTGGTCACCGGCTCTTTCACATGCTTCGCAATATTTAACACGTCGTTTTGCCAGAGCATATTTGTCCAACAGAGTATGGTGTCTTGAAGCCTTACTCCTATAATGGCTGCGTAAACAAACACAACACATATATTCCTCACAGGTCCGACAATATCCTTCAGCGTTTTCATTATCTCCTGCAATTTTACAAGGATCACAGCAAAGCTTCAATTCTTTCTCAGACAGAAATTTAGAACCCTTCTTTATGCCGGATACCTCCATTAAACAACTAAAACAGAAATACCCATTCAAGTATGCTCATACCGCCCCAAAAGTTTTTAATTGTTCAAACAAAATGCCTACCTCATATCAGTCAAGATAAAAAGTGTTTGTTTGAACAAGATAGTTCACACCGGTACGACGGATAAAAGCTTAAATGCGAGATTAAAGTCTATCATGTAAAAAAGCGCCGAATTCGCTATGTTCATGCAATTATGATTCAAAATTAACCAATATGCTATTCAAATACCAGTTACTTTTATAAATTACAGCAAACAAGTAACAAGTAATAACATGCGTTTTATGTTATGCTCTGGCATATTTATCGTCGCTTATTGTGACATTTGATACCTGTATATGTAGCTATCAAACTATCTTGATTTATATTCGAGTGATTTAATTAATGATTTAATCAATACCACAGTATACGAGGACTGATCAAAAAGTTATTGGCCCGATGTACTTCCGGTTGTCAGATAACTCAACTTATGGTCTTACCGTTCAATATAATCACCCTCTACATCAATGCACTTTGCCCACCTGTGCTCCAACTTTTTTAACCCTTCAAAATAGAACTCTCTATTTTGTTCATCAAAGAACTCATTGGCCGCCTCCATGACACCTTCATTGCTTCCAAACCGTCTATCACGAAGCTTTGTTCTCAGTTTCGGAAACAGGTAGAAGTCAGAGGGGGCCAAGTCCGGATAATATTGGAGATTGGGAAGAATTTCAAAGCCGCAGTCAGTTGCAGGAGCTGTCGCAACTTGAAATGTGTGAGCACATTGTCGTTCAGAAGCAGAACGCATTGAGTCAGTTTGATTCTCCTTTTACGCGCGATTTCTTGACACAGACGCCTCAATTTGTTTGCATGGTACGTACCGTTTATGTTAGACCTTTTTTAAGATAGTCTAACATGATTATCTCCCGACAATCCCAACATAATTGAAGCCATCATCTTCCCTGCTGATGGCACCCGCTTGAATTGTTTCGGAGAGGGTGAGCTAAGGTGCTTCCACTGCTCTGTTTTTTTTATTCTGGATCGAAAAAATGAACCCGTGTTTCATCCTGAGTTACGATCCGGTACATAAAATCAGGTTCATCTTAAGATATCTTGAAATGTCAAGCCTGGTACGTTTCTGGTCGTCAGTCAATTGTCTTGGGACCCATCTAGCGGAAACCTTTGACATGCCATAGACATCAGTCAGAATTGCTTGAACAGAATAAAGCTTATACCCACTTCCCTAGCAAAGCTTCGCAGGTTTCGCCTTTTGTCGCACATGACCAAATCGTACAGAGCTTCGGCAGTTTCATCGTTGGCCGCCCAGGCCGCTAATCATCTCCAATGCTCTCCTTGCCCCTATTAAATTCAGCAGCCCATTTTCTCAAAGTGCTATAAAAAGGGGACTCTTTCCAAAGTGTATCCATGAAATCTTCATGGATTTTCTTGGGGGCCATCCCTTTCTTACAGAGGTACTTAATGATGGTTCTGATTTCAACTTTCTCCATTTAGTCTAAATGACACATCCCTCTACTGATCAAAGTGTATCATATTTTATATTACTTAATCTGTATAAAACCGCGTGTAACTCGGCCAGTAATCTTCAATAAGATATCGGTAACGACGTATCGTGTGTAAATGTCAGTGTAGTGGCTATAAGTATATGGGGGCGAAAACTTTTAGATCATACCTCGTATATTTGTTGTTTGAGAGAGTTATCTTTGAAGATTGTTGAACTAATTGTGCACCCCTGATAGCTGATTTATTTCTTTACTGCTATGAGAGGGATTTTATGCTAAGGATTCCCCTACTTTACATCAGGAAATTATACATGCATTTAACAACACTTGCCGCTTCCTAGATGATATCCTTAACATGAATAATCCTTATTTCGATAAATTGGTTTCTAGTGAACTTTAATTGAATAAAACTAACTCTTCAGACGTTATAACATCTTTTTTAGATTTAAAGATTTCTATCATTAATAATGCTATAGTAACTAAAATCTACGTTCACATTTAGATGGAGATGTACCTTATGCTATATCATATGGGGTGTATATTTCTCAATTAATTTGATTTGCTAGGGCGTGTAGTCGTGTTGACGATTTTAATGAACGCAATTTATTTATAATAAACAAACTTCTTAAACAAGGTTATCGCTATCATAAATTGCGTAAATATTTTACTAAGTTTTACTATCGTAATTCAGATTTAGTTTTAAAATAAAATTGTAATTTAAAAACTATTTTACGACTAGGTATAAGCAAACCTGATTATCTTGGAGATGTGGTTTACAAACTTCGTAGGATCACGTGTCATAGTAATTGTTCTGCGTCTTCACTAAAACTATCAAACGGTTTATTAAAAGAGGTTATGACCCAATTATTTTAAGGCATACTGCATGCTTGGTGTTCAACCCTTTTACAGTTGAACGCTACGCCTTCCTTTTTAATTACATCTGAGACTCTATGATGGACAGTTCTTAAAGCCGTTTGGGACTAAATTGTCTTAATGTTCGTCTTCTGTCGTGCTTCCTCGGACCCTTGTAGGTGATTTTCTTGTTACTCTGCCTTCCTTTAAGGCATCGAGTTCTTTGGTGATGGTTATTAGGCTGTACCTTTTTCTACATATTTAGACAATCTTTTATGTGTTTTATTTATTTCTTCTAATGCAACCATGACCATTGTTAGAATTTCAGAGGTTAAACTACCACTGACCGATCCAAGGCGGTACCTATCTGTGTTCCTTCATGTCTATTGTTACTTGTATTTGAATGTATACATGTTTTGTGATGTCTGCCTTATTATATTGTCGTATTGTCTTACAGCCCTTATCTTTTATACACCTTACATATATAAACAGCAAATGTAAGTCAATAACCAGAACGCACATTATTAACATAGTGTATATGTGCATTTTGCCAATGTACCGATCAGAAAAATAACGGGCGTGAATGATTTTTGCGATATCAATATTTGCTCTTCTCTGTATGATTTTCTCGTTGTCGCTCTCACTGCCATGGGAAAAGACGGAAAATGAAACTTTGACATTGATGTGCCTAATTGTGTGCATTGATTGACAATTGTTTAAATGAAAATCATCATCCAATTGAGATGAATATATGTTAGCTGTTCAAATGTTTGTGTTTCACTATATTTTCTCGAAGTGATTATAAACAAAACGACTCCGCCACAAAAAGCAGATTTTATGAAAAAGCGTTGACCTAGTTCTCGCATTGAATTTTACCAATGTCACGCCTTCATCACAAGCTGGGGCTACAACATTTACTTAACACATGCGCACTACGTTTCAAACTTTTAATTATTAAGTGATCGACTTATTATTTACTCGTGTACAGACACAATCAAACCGAGTCAGCAATTTTCATGTAATTTTGCTGTTTTGAAATGCTTCCGAGGGATCAATTTTTCCAGATATTAATAAATAAGTGATGAATTGCCTGTCTATACAATTAAGAAAGGAACTGTTTTGAAAATCGGAATGATTTTAGTGTTCGGCAAATTATGTTGAACTCTTAGTAAGTTAAATAAGAAACATATAACATATGTTTTATAAGGAACTAATTACAAGTACAACACGAAATAAAATAATGATAATAAATAAAATAAACATTTCAGATCAACATTTAAACCAAATACTTCTACATGGTAACAAATGAATTTTACTTCTGAAATTTTGCATATTTAACAAACATTATTATAAGCCCTTACTTTTTAAATGTTATTCTTACTGTAAATGCAAGTGTACCACGTAAACAGAAAAAATATTACGGAGCAAAATATTATAATTGTTATTAAAAGCAGGGTTTTTACCGGTTTACAAGCTCTATTCGCTTAAAATGCATAAATCTGCGATAATCTTTTATTCAATACCTTTTGAATAGTCTAACCAGTATAAACAAGTTTTATACACTTGAAAGTGTTGTACATATCATGCGATTTGTTTTTTGTGATAATAACTTAGACAAATTTATGTCAGTATTTACTGACTACTACCTATTTTGATTAAGTGGGACACAACCGCATACAGCAGGGTGAACCTTTCGATTGTCTACAATAGCGTTTTTCGTGCGTGAGTTTGTCGTATATCGTGCGTGCGTATATCTTTAGGTGGTTTTCCTTGTATATAAATAACACAACACTTTATGGGTAACAGTAAAAATATCAACCATCGTACAAAAATGTTCCCGAGGTGTTGTGTCCTTACTGAGTTAATTTTTCTTTTTTACTGAGTATTATTTATTTATGTCGATATCGACCAGTCATTTACCAGCTATTGAACATTCAAGATTATGTTATCTTTGTTCGTTTACAAATAAAAAAAAATAAACATAAATCTATTGATACATGGTTTAAAAGCGATTTATGCTGATCCTTTCAATTTAATATCAGCTTGTATAATATCCATTTTACATAATATGAAGGTCTAGTCTGCATGTACAAATTGACAAATACTTTCTTCTACACCTGACAGTTATACTGATAAAAGTATTTTTATATTGTAAGTTTTTAACTCTTTCAGTTTATTTATTTTCCTCCTCTGCGAATAATTTTTAATATTTAACAAAGGAGGGTTCAGACGATGCTAAAAGCACGCAATATCACAATAAACTGAATTCTCTTTTGCTCATTGTTTTTCTGATGACTCTGGCGCTGACCTCACTTACTGACTTTAGAGCAATTAGATATTGAACTAAGAAAATAATGGTGCCATTTTGTTTTCTGACAAGTGTAAAATTGACCAGTTTTTACTGTTAAAAAGAAATGTTATTTGTGTTATAGTAATGATATTTGTAATGATATGATATTTCACACTCATATTCTTGGAAGGCGTTCATTCCATTTTTGTGTGTAGACATTAGGGATACAGTGGGACAGTCTTATCTAAATTACTTTGTGACATATGATAAGTAATATTTTTATAATATCTGAATAATCTGAAATAAAGAAATGAATGAGATAGAATATTAAAGCCGACATGCAATGTGTAATTTTCCACTTTTATTGTGTAAACTTTAATGAAGTTTGTAAGTGGTGTACACATTAAGCTTAGATAGTTTAAAAAATATATCTTCATATCTTAATGATAAGCAAATCTGTCTAGGTGGGTCCTTCTGTAGGCTTAAAATGAATTTATATGTCATATTTACATGAATATAAGTTTTATATAGTGTTACCCTGTTCCGTCATTCCGTCATCATCAGTTTTTGTTCATTATCGTAAGAATCGTTGCAAACATTTAACTCAAATTTGACATACTGATATATCTTAAGAAAATGCATGACAAGTTCGAATCTTGTCATGGTCCGATGTTTTTTATGCGCTTTGATGAAAATTTCAGTTTCTGTTCATTATCTCGTCAAACGTATAACACATTCAACTCTTTGACATATCGATACATATAAATATCGAGACATATCGATATGTCCAAGTAATTTGCAGGTCAAGTTCGAATTTGGTTATAGTTCCATGATTTTGGCAGAGTTATGCCACTTTCACTTTGAAAAAAGGAGAAATTTTCAGTTTCCGTTCATTATCTCCCAAACAGTTGTATACATTCAACCAAAATTCAACACACGGACATGTCAACACAATGCACAGGTCAAGTTTAAATTTGTTTTATGATTTTTGGCAGAGTTATGCTCCTTTCACTTTAAATTAAATAATAAATTTTCAGTTTCCATTCATTATCTAACCAACGGTTGTACATATTCAACTCGAATTTAAGGAATGTGCAGGTCAAGTCTGAATATGGTCATGGTCCGATGATTTTTGACAGAGTTATGACCCTTAACTTTGAAAAGTAAAGAAATTTTCAGTTTCTGTTCATTTTCTCCCCCAACCGTTTTACATACTCAACTCAAATTTAAGATATGGATACGACATAGGAATGTTCAGGTCAAGTTCGAATTTGATCATGGTCAGAGTAATCCCTCTTGAACTTTGAAAAAAATAAGAAAGTTTCCGTTCATTATCTTCCATACAGCTGTACACATTCAACTCAAGTGGATACATGAAAGGAGTGTACTGGTGAAGTTTGAATTTGATCATGGTTCAATGATTTTTGGCAGAGCTATCCACCTTTCACTTTGAAAAAGGGAAAATTTCAGTTTCCGTTCATTATCTCCCTAAATATTATAATTCAACTCAAATTTAAAATATATATATATGTTATAAGAATACACTGGACAAGTTCGAATTTGTCATGGTTTGATGATTACTGACAGATTTATCCCCCTTGACCTTTGAAAAAAAAGATTTTTAGTTTCTGTTCATTATCTCCGCAATTGTTGTACACATTCAACTCATAATTGACATAAACATCTTAGGTATGAAGCAAACCAGTTTGAATTTGGTCGTGGTTCAATAATTTAGGACAAAGTAATCTCTCTTGAATGTTGAACAATTTTGAAATTTTCAGTTTCAGGACTCATACTCTTGTGGAAATGTATGTAGTCATTATCACGGCTACAAATGTGCAATTTACAAAAGGTTAACACTAAATTGTTTCAGTGCCTTGAACTTCGTATAGAAATTCAATTGTGTTAACATTGAATAGTTTTAAGGGCTAAATATTAAAACATTTAAAATTTTAGCTGCATGCGGGGCATCCGTGGCGTGACGACACATTTCTAGTTTCTTTTAATACTCCCAAAACTTTTTAATTACATCGTTGCATCTTGTCGATCAAAAGTCTAAAATGATTTTACAGTATATAAACACGTATATTCATAAACCTGTTATTTTAAGAGATTGTTGACTGCTAAATTAAATAAGACGCATGTATTAATCATTAAAAGACAGGAACATTCATCTTAGGCACATACAATTTCGGAAACAATGTTTGTACCTTTGTACCGATTCATTTAAGTAACAGCGTTAACAGGACTGGAAGCATCATAGTTTGTCAACACAACTCTTTTAAATTGATGTTTCATGCATAGAATCAATTTTGTCAAGTTTGCTCAATTTATACTAGGGAGATTACAATATATCAACATTGGCTGTACTTAAAAATTTCAAAATATGAATTCAATCTGACTTTAGATTTTCAATTATTTATCATATCTTTTTTTATTGTTTTTATTATGATGTAAAAAACAACAATTGGCAGTATTTAAAAAAAGAGTTCAACACGTTTTACAATTTCAACTAAGAAGATAATGCCAAAAAAGCGTCTAACAATACTGCTGAATGAATACAAGTATCTGTTTTCTAATCCATTGGGAAATTATCAGAATACTCATGTAAGTAAACACGTCTCATACATGCATGGTTGCTGCCTAAATAACTTAGCGGCATCTCTAAGATGTTAAATCTAATATAACATTGTCTACAAAATAAACTGAGAGTTTAAACAATTCATTTAAGGCATTTATAGAAACTTCTATTATTCTGTATTTTTATTCAAGATTTAACCTTACAAGATATTCCTTTTCCTTAGACACTGACTCACTTTTTATATTAAATTTCTGCAGAATCAATCATATTGTTTTTGACCATAAAGTTAACATATGTTAAATATGTATGTTAATGGCAAGTTTGTTCTTTGTTGAAAAAAAAAAAACAACTTTATCATGAGTAAGACAGTGTTGCGACCCTTTTGGATATTTGCTTTCAATATGTTTTGTGCTTATACTTAAGCCGTTACTCTTGGCGTGAGAGATATCTCAGAGATATCACGAAATCCTTGTATAAACATAATAAATGCTTACATGTATTATTAAATCAAATTTCAAACCTAGTAACAGTACATTTACAATTATAACAAATTTGCGTCCCCTTATTTTGTATACTAAATTGTTTCCTTTTTAAAAATCATGTCTTTATCTCCTAAATCTGCAAGTTGAAAATTTGTAAAGAATACTTGTTCAAAAAATTATGTATAATGAGACCAATTGTTTATCATTTTTATTTCATTCCTACGGAGCATTAAATAGAATTATAAGCTCCGATATTAACGATGCTCACACATCTAACGTTGTCAGAAAATGAAGATTGGGCATAAATCGACAATCAAAGGTGTGAGACAGAATAAAATTATAGAACAAGTACAATTTTTTATTCAAAATAAAATTAAATGTAAAAACTAAATATTAGTAATATGGCTTTTTGTCAACCAAATATGATTCTGTTTTTTTGCCGCAGTGACTTTTCACTAATAACATAAGAGACTTATTTTCATTTAAAACAACAAGATGGTAAAATGTCTATGCATATCTTCATTATGTTATTTCAACCAGTAACTGACAAATGTAATTAATATTGGAATAAAATTCATCAACATTTTTAAAAGTCAATAACGTAGGATATAGAGGATATTTGTTTAGTTTAGTGTACACTCGGAATATATTTCACCGAGTGAGCACCAAAAGGTATATTTCACGAGTGTGAAAGGTATGTTTCGCAGCCACGAGTAAAATTAAACTTTTGGTGTTCACAAGGTGAAATATAATTCAATCTTACACTAAACTAAACAAATTTTCTTTTTATTATATGCAAAGAAATGTTTTAAAAAGACATTAAACCTAATACTGAATGAAAAGCGCGCCAAATAATGATACAACGTGACGTCATTTACGACGTCACGTCATTAAGTTGGTTCCCAGAACTGTGCACGCTGGTATTTCACCGAAACAACGTAAGGGGCTTAAATTCAAAACAGTGAAATTATCAAATTGATAATTTCACTGTTTAAAACAGTGAAATTACCAGTTTTTTATCACTGATATATTTCTGTAAACCACCGAAAAGCATGTAATAAAAGATATTAATGTCTTATTTGTGACAAGATTACATTAATAACGTTACTTAGATTTTCCCTAAAGCATTTTTGTGTAATATCGATTACATCGTCTATCAAATTTTATTAGATTGTCATCACTGTCCAAAAAAGACATATAGCTCATTATAACAGTAATTCGAAATGCAATACAAATTTGAAAAACATCTGCAAATGCAATACAAGTTGGAATAAAATTAATCAAAATTCTTCAAAAGTCAATAACGTTGGCTAATGTATCAATGTCTTTCCCCCCATTTTTTTTGCGATACGATAACATTTAAGACGTTCCTTTAGTCTTCCTTAAAGTACTTTTGTAAAAAATCGGTAACACTTTTATTAGATTGTCACTATTACTGTGTCAGAAAGACATATTGCCCTTGTCTGAAATGACAACTGAAACTTCAATTTAACACTGACGTTTTTCTTAAACGTGTCGGATTATATAATCTTGTGGAGAAAATCTACTATAAGAGGTTATAATGTGCAAAAAGGAATACTCTATAACCTGTTAAATCGCTCATCGACGTAATGCTTCGTAAAATTACATGGGGCTTCTGAGACCGTTACTAAGTTTATAAGTGAAACTAACAAGAAAAGAATTAAAGTATGTTCATAATGTCAACTAGTTATTTCAGTTCCTCCATCAATGTCTTTGGTTATAAATGTCTAATGTAAATGTACTTATGTTAATGGTATCATTTTCCATCAATGTTTTTGTTTATAAATGTCTAATGTAAATGTACTTATGTTAATGTTGTCATTTAAAAAGGAAACATAACTTTTTAACTCGACTAAAAGGCGATATATAGTCCAGTACATATTCCCATGCTCAGGTTTTTGTATATTAAGAATCATAGGCATAATTGTTGGACACTCTTACTTGTTACATTCAGTACTTTGGATGGATGACCTTATCATCGCCAGATGTGAACACTTTCAACACCTTGTACATTTGACCTGGTGATAATATTTATGCAATGACATCAAATTCCTGGTATGAGTACCTTATCATGACCAAATGTAAAAATATTCAACATTTGATACGGGTGATTTAATCATAATTAGAGCCAAACAAAAAATTCAACATCTTGAATGTATGAGTAACCTTATGGTAACTAAAGGTGCTAACATTCAATACCATGTAATGTTGAGCTACAAATGATTTTAAATTACACTCATGAAATTTATGTATATATGTATTATTTTGATTATTTCATCGATGTATTATTGTCCTTTTAAAAAAAGATGAGATATATCTCTAAAACACGAAGAAGAAAAGAATACAAACTGTATGGTAAATTGGACTTATAAAAGAGTTATAGCCGTGATAAAGTAATAAAAGAAGACAATTTTGTTTGAAATAAAACCATTTATAACCTTTGTTAATAGGAAGGTAAATGACCATCAGCATTTCACTGGTGCTATTGCAGACAGCTAAGTACTGTTGGTATTCCCTAAATACTTTAATAAGAAGTGTCACATCTTGTTCTTACACATTTTGAAGCTAAATTAAATGTGAATTTACCATCAAACGTATATTAATGTATGTTATGCAAAACAATTTAAAATTATTTGAGACAAAGATGCTGTAAATTATTGACGCTTATCAACGGAAATTCAATAATATATATGACAATTTGTTAAGAAATATCCAAAATTTCTAGAATGAGAAAATTACATTTATTGCGTATATTACCATTAAACCTATAAAATATATAAGACCTATGGTTTTATTGGAGGCAATTTTGAAAGACCTATATTTCCTTGTCTTTTACAATTCCCACAATGTATTTTGTTACATCGTTTTGTCTGGTTTTAGCACAAACAGAAGACAACTAGACAGACTAATCATCACTATATCAAATAAAGAATAAAAACTAAGACTTATGACTGTGTCATAAAAATCTCAGCCGATATTGAACGAAAGTTGTACAATAGATAGAACTACTCAGTTAGTAAAATGTAGGACATATTAGACTATAAACAACAAAAGTCACACCAAATGGAGAAAACTATCTATTGAATGCAAATGTTGCAAACCTGTCGGCTGATCACATTTTATCAGTCCATGAAATATTCATTTTGACATTTACTAAAAAACTGTTATAAAATGATTATATAAAGATAGTATTTTTATTTCAAGTAGTAAACACTTATTAGATTCGAAATACCGTTTATGGTTTTGTTTTCTTTCTGATTTGCTGTAGAATACAGCTCAGTCGACAATAGATATTCGCACTTGAAATATAAAGTTTATCATTAAATTTTACAATTTACTTTACAAAATAACTAAACTACTGAATCGAAAAAAATGTTTAATTTCTTTTAGGGATTGGCAGCATATTTTTGGAAAATTAGTTTAGATGTAAATCGTAGCCTTATCATTTTCTGTGCTTAAAGTACTTTGGTTTGGTAGGTTTGTGAATGTTGTTTGTTCTTCAAACCAGTTTCATGTCATGTACGAAATTCCAGCTCGTTCGAAAATTCTTTTAGCTGACAATTATCTCAAAGATTTGCTTTTGACAAAAACATTTTAACCTTTAGGTACATGAAACACTTGTGTCTTACACTAATGTATTGACCCGTTTCCATTATTAACAAAATAAATATAAAAAGGATTGTTTTTGCATTTTAATCGTAATTTTCAAGATAACAATCTACAAATCGCTTTTATATTAAACGACTGAACGATTTTTCAAACGTTGTTGAAAGGCATTTATTGACAACATTTTAAGGAAACTTTCGTTAAAAAGACATACCTATATTGAATAAGGATAACTAGTTGAGTATAAATGTTTTTCTTCCCGCAATATAATACCTAGTTATCATATGCTGATAATAAAAAACAAAGAAATTAACATAAATGAGTAAGTACCTCATCTACAACAACAATGATACTACAATGTACACAGACAAACTTTAATATGACACAATATTAAACAACCTTTACTTAGACAATTAGACATCACAAAGTAAAAAGTATATCAATAACAGTACGAAATATTCTTCTTTATTGACCGCTGTTTTTGTTACCGTATAAATTAAAGCTAAATGAGGTCAGAAAACAATAAATGAAGGGAGTAAAACTTTCGTGTTTGCAATAATAACGAACATCATTGGAAGCAAGTGAACCATTATAAAGATAAGGTTGTTTTCCTACTTGTGATAAAACCCAAGAGCAAGTAAACCGCAATAACAGCTAAATATGGCTATACTTAAGAGCTTTGTAAATGACCTTGTTGTTAAAAGAACGAAAGTAGAATACTTTAATCGAAGTACATTAAGCACAACAAAAATGATACAAAAGAATTATCAAATCTAAATGGACGTAAAAAATGATAAGTTGATCTTTGTATATTATAGTTAAAAATTGACAACGTATTTAGAATTGATACCGCAACATTTTAAACAAGTAATTACGATGGTATTGTCTGTATTTTTAAAAGTAAAAATCTTTCCCTTTAATTAAAAAACGTTTTCCCCAGGCTTACCTTTA